>NC_043708.1:5309551-5378717 GCF_006229205.1 Suricata suricatta | reverse complement strand
AACCAGAGAGAAAATCACTAAGGAAGCAATGGACCTGAACGACACATTGGAACAGATGAAATTGATAGATATATTTAGAACTCTGCATCCTGAAATTAGGAAATTCACCTTCTTTTTGAGTGCACATGGCACATTCTCCAAGATAGATCACATACTGGGGCATAAAGTAGCCCCCCATAAGTATAAACGAATAGAGATCATACCATGCACACTTTCAGATCACAATGCTATGAAACTTGAAATTAACCACAGGAAAAAGTCTGGAAAACCTCCAAAAATGTGGAGGTTAAAAACCACCCTACTAAAGAATGATTGGACTAATCAGGCAATTAGAGAAGAAATTTAAAAGTATATGGAAACAAATGAAAATGAAAATACAACAATCCAAAATCTCTGGGACACAGCAAAGGCAGTCCTAAGAGGAAAGTATATTGCAATCCAGGCCTATTTCAACAACCTAGAAAAAGTGCAAATTCAAAATCTAACAGAGTACCTACTGGAACTAGTTTTCTTTATTCTGACTATGTCAGGAAGAGCTCTTTACCTGCTGAAAATTTTATGAATTGAGGCATTTTTCTGAGAAAAACAATTAGGAAATGTATGTCACAATAAAATATATGTCCACGTTAACCTGATTAGTCTAATCTAAAACTTCATTTGAAGGAAATAACACACTCAGCCCTTAAAGATTTGGTTGAAATATATGTATTTTCTCCTTGTTATGCATATTAAAATATTAAATATTACTGAAAATGTCCAATAAAAATAAGAACGATTTAATGAATTATATGGTCATACAATGAAACTTTTAAGTTCCTTTTAAAAATAGCTAACATAGAATGTGCTTATTATGTAATTCTAAGTGGAAAATAATTAAGAAATAAAACTGCATTAATATTAGTTTTCTTTTTGAAAATAAGCTGATGTATATATAACTAATTGGTAGGTCATTATTCATATAAATGCAGAGGAAAAAGTTGAAAAAAGTATCAATATATTAACTACTTTAATCCCCTTCTACTAGAATTGGGGTAATTTTTTTCTATACATGCTCACTTATTTAAATTCTTACAGTAAATTAGGATAAGTAGAAATTTTCCACATATCACAGAAAGAAAAGAAAGAATAAAGAGAACTATACATATATATATAGTTAAGGCAAGAGAGAATGTGGTCTCATCTTCAAAATTTATAGAAAAAAAAGTGGCTAGGAAGGGTCTACTTTACCTCTTACCTGCATTTGTCCAATCATCTATTTACCCAACCACTCACTCACCAAGAACCCAAGAAGGTATGAACACCTAACTCCTGGCAGGGTCTGCACTGGACCTGAGAAACACCTAGGTGAAAGTTCCAGATATGTTTTTGGTCTTCATGGAGTTTACAAGCATGCAATCTGTTCTAAACCAGTCCCAGGGAAAATAAACACAAATGAAGTTTGAGATAATAGTTAAAAGGGTGAAGTACTGTGTCCAAGGGGTTGTGGAGAAAGATAAAGGTACCTTGAATGGACCTGGGGTAATGCCTGGGGACATAGCAAGTGGAAGCCCCCACTAGACCTATAAAGCACATGGGGAGCATGAGAGCCTTTTTTCTCCATTATGATAAGGGTACTCTTTAATCTCCATCCTCTATTATCTACATCCCCCTACCCACCTCCCCTCTAGTATCCATTCATTTATTCTCTACAGTTGAGTACAGTTGAGTCTATTTCTTGGTGTGTTGATAGACTCTGAAGCATTTTCAAGTCTAGATATGGCATCACTTCCTCTTTCTAACATTGAGTGGAGGAGCAAGAGGTTGTAGACAGTGAGATAGGGATCTATTTCCTGCAGTAAGACGGAGAAACCAAGGGAATGAGCTTAACTATTTCCCTCCATGTTCATAACAAGTCTTCAGGTCAGGTGGAGCTGGAAACCAGGTCTGAAATGTTATGTCCCTGAATACTCACCACCGAAGCAGCCTCCTCCTTCCCTCCCCTTTTCCAAGATCCAACTCAAATACCTCTTCCCGATTTCTCCAGGGATTGTGGTCACCATCCCTCTGGGCTTTCAGAGAACTGACTTCTAATTATATACTTCATATTTAACTATATTATCTTTTATCAAGCAAATAGTTTAGGAGGAAATTCCCACTGGCTTGTTTCTTCTTTATGTTTTGTTCTTTCTCATAACCAGGTGTCCAGTCCATTGTAAAGACTCTGATGAACAGGCCTAAGTTCAGTTGGATTCACTGGAATTAGTGACAAGAATAACACCCATATGACTCTACAGTTTGTCCATGAATTATTCATAATTACACAGAGTAACACACATATTCTGGGTGTCCTAATCCTGAAACCAACAGAAAGACTCACATACCAATCATCCCTCCAAGGCAGATGACCAGAGAGATAGCAGATCTCAGACAGCCATGCAGGCAGACACAGGCCCTGCCCTCCCAAACCAATCATATATCTGCCCTTCTCCACATTACCAGATGCAGGCTCTGCCTCCCCTACATCAGTCATAAATCTGTCCTTTGGCATATCACTCATCGGTCGGCAGGCTTTACTCCTTTTATGCAATATGTAATCTACAAAATTTTATGTAGACATGCACCCGGAGCCACAAAACAGGACCCAACTCAACACATCAGGGGGTTCCTCTCTTCTTCTGCTGGGAGAAGAGAGACATACCCCCTCACATGCCCACCCACTATCATGCACAGAGCCCTTGAAGTCTGGCCCAGGGGATCCTCTGTCCACATGCATACCTTTCATTCCTGCACACAGCTCTCTCCTTCACTTTCTGATGCCTCTTCCACACAGGTAAGTTGGGCTCAGAGATGTATGCGGTCTCCTTAACTGCTCCCTTCTTGAAAATTCTGCCTCTCTTATCCTCCCTGTAGAATTCTCTTGGATCTCTAGATTCAAAAGAATTTCCCAGAATGGGTGGAGGACGAGAATGGATATTTACTAAATGCCTACCCAACACTGGACATTGCAATCTTCCCATCATGCTGGGATGGAAAAGAAGCTTCCCTATATTTAAGAATAAAGGCAATCACTGAAAGGTCAGGAGACTTGAAATAAGCCACCCTATGTCACACGCTAGTAAGAGGAAGCAAAAGTGGGATTAAAAACCAAGGCTGCCTGTTTCCAAAGCTTACATGATTTTCATCACACGCAACTTCCCAAAGAAGAGGCCCCCTGGCTGTGTGGCATCCCTCACTCGGTGCATTAATAAAAAGAAAGACGTAGAGAAATGAGAAGAGAGGAGAGAAATAACTTTAATAGCATGCTCACTCCTCCCACCAGGGCACCCTGCCAACAACCAGGCACCCAGGATGGGAAGGCTCTGACCCCTCCTCTCTGTCCTGGGGAGGGACTGAACTTTGCACCCTCTTAGTTTCCCCATTTCTGTTGTATTTCTCTGGCCAGGGCCCTCCCTGAGAGTGGGGTGGGTGGGGGTGCTGAGAAAAGCAGGGAGTGGAACCGCCCTCAGTGCCCGAGGGAGTCCTTCCCACCACACACCTGCGAGCCCTTCAACTCTCCTCCACTGACAGCTGCCTTAGACCTTCAATTTTCACAGAAGTCTATTTCTGCTGAACTTGCATTGAACAAAGACTGGAAACATGGGTCAACAACTCCAAATATTCACCTCCTTCATGCAGTTGTCTGAGGAAAACAGCATTAGCAAATACCAGCACAGAAAGCCAGGTCTCATTCTGTATGCAAGCAGTCCACCAGCTACCCTCCCAACTCTTGACCTCAGATAAAACTGGAATACCTCACCATGATTTGTCATGTGTGGTCTTGCCCTGGCAGCTCCCCTGCCTTCACTGCCATTCATCCTCTTCAAATCTTTAGTTCATTTCCCTCCCTTCCTTCTTTCCCAAGACATTTTGAGTACCTATTGACTCATGGGTGCTGTGGAGACACAGTTTCCAAGGCAAACCGGCTCAATATGGTCCCTCATTCCACATCCTCATGCCCATTGTCCCTTCCCACAGAATGTTCACACCTACTCTACCTGGATAAAACTTTATTATCCTTTAAATCAGAAATGAAATATTAGTTTGGTCTTTTTTTTTTTTTAAAGAATCCTTCCCTACTTCCTACTGTCCCTCCTCAAGTTGGGTTCGGGTGCCTCCTCACAGTTTTCTCTTCCTCCCCATTCCATGGCACTGCTCATCTCTGGGATAATTGTCTGCTTCAGCACCTGCACCTTCAACTAATCTTCAAGGTCCTAGAGTCTAGCTCAAAGGCCCCCTACCCTTCTGAATCTCTGCTGGGTCAGCCAGCAGTCGACTCAAACTCAGATCCTCCAAGACAAACTCATCTTCCCTTCCAAACCAACTTGCTTGGTTTTCAGCAGTTTCCCCCAGAATAGTCATTAAGGAGTCAACCTTGAGGCTTCCTTCTTCCTCACTCCCCACTTACAAATCACCACTGATAGCATTGGCTCTGGCACCTAGACACATCCATCCACGTCCCTGCCTTGGCAAGGCCACACTCTCTTTCTGTGGCTCCATCATGTGTCTCCAGGGCTTGGGAAACAGCCTCCTGATTCGTCTTCCTGTCTCAGCCTTGCCTCCTGACAATCTATTTTCTACAACACAGGCAGAGTAATCTTCTAAGACATCAATGAGATGATGTCACTTGTCAGCTTAAAATCCATAAAGACCTTCCCATTGCCCTGAGGATAATGTCTAAATTCTGTAACAGCCAACAAGACCACTCAGATGCCTGGCTCTACTTTCTGTTCTTGCTCACCCCTGGTCATTCTTCCATTACACAGTCTCTGACTAAACTCAGCCTTCAATGAATGAAACTCCTGTTCTCTGTGGCCTCCTGACTGTTATGGAAGTGGCTGTTCTGCCTGGAATAATTCTCCCCTCACCTCATCGCTTGGCTGGGTGTGAATGTCACCTCATTATCGCACACCAGTCAAACTTGCCAGGCGGTGCACTGACAGAGACAACTTCTCAAGTCCTTGTGGTCTCATGGAAGCCTCAAGTGCCATGAAGTGGCTTTTGTGGGTCCACCATGGCCCAGATGTTCCCTGAAATCCCCAGCAGGAATGCCTGCTGCACCTCATTATCACTGTCCCAGTAAATAACAGCAGCACTGACACCAGTCTGCAAAACCAACACGTGCATATTTGATCTGTATAAACAGTGCATATAATATGACATTTCCTTTCAAAACTCCCTTACCACTCGGAAATTCAAATGAGAGCCTGTACTACCCTTGGACTGGAGACTAATGAGGGCATCATAAATATTTGATTAAAGCTTGGCCAAATTCGTGGGGATTTGCCTCAAAAAGTTTTCAGAAGCAAGTGTTCAAAGATATCTTGTCTATCCTAAGTACTTTTTGGGGGGCATTAAGAGGCAGCTTCCCACTCCAGGAATTTTCCAGCTCCTTCTGCTCTTGCACAAGATGCTAGCTGTTATTTCTCTTGACTATTGACAGACCCTTGCATCGCTCTCAGCTTCCAAATTGCCTTCCACTTTGGACTATTGGTCAGTGAGCTTGTGTTTGCTTCTAACAGACAGTGGAATAAGAAAGGAATATTGTGTGCTACGTATCAGAAAACCTGCCTCGCAGCCTGCCTGGCCCAATTTGTGGCTCTGTCAACTTGGGAAGAGATGTTGAACATCCTTCAGCCTTGGTGTTTTCTGCTACAGATGATGAGAAAAATAAATGGTTTCCAAAATGAGGATCATTTTTGCATACTAGAAATTGTTGAAGAAAATGTAATAGATTGGAAATATTCACTAACAAGCAAGACTAGAGGCCAAGTCACCTCAGGGAATTCTTTTTGTGGAGAATCTCCACAAATACTATGCTCAGATTACAAAATAGGTACTAAATTATCCATTTACAAAACCATCTGTATTAAGGGATTTAATGCAAACCATGAAGAAAATGTTTATTTAGAAGACAATTTTTTTTCAAGGCAGTGTACTCTAAAATAGGAAATATCCTGGAAGCAATCAAACAGACATTATTAATAGGGCAAATCAACTATGATAGATCCCCCTAAAAAATTATTGTGTATAAAATAAACTCATTAAAAATGTCTTTAATAATAAGGATGCATGTGTAATAATAAAATGTTAAGTGTGTGTATTGAGTACAATATCAAATAGACCAAAATAACTGAACATTTTTTAAATCTCCAAATAAGGAAAAGACTCCTAAGATTTAAAACAAAAGAGGAGCCCCTAGGTGGCTCAGTTTGTGAGTTCAAGCCCTGTGTCAGGATCTATGCTGACAGCTCAGAGCCTAGAGCCTACCTCAGGTTCTGTGTCTCCCTGTGTCTCTCTACATCTCCCTTGCTCATCCTCAGTCGCTCTCTGTCTCTTAAAAATAAACAAACATTTAAAAAAATAAAAATTAGGGATGCCTGGGTGGCTCAGTTGGTTGAACATCCGGCTTCAACTCAGGTCATGATCTCGTGGTCTGTGGATTCAAGCCCCATGTAAGGTTCTGTGCTGAAAGCTAGCTCAGAGCCTGACCTGCTTTGGATTCTGTGTCTCCCTCTCTCTCTGTCCCTCCCCTGCTCATGCTGTCTCTCTCTCTCTCAAAAATAAATAAAACATTAGGGAAAAAATTAAAATAAATTAATAAAACAAAAAAGAAATCACCAAAAGAATTAAAAATTAAATTTATTACATTATTTTTTAAATACAGAAGTAAAATATACCTTAAATAAAGATCAAAGACAATGACATAATTAAACACCACAAGATGAGTATCAATTTTAAAAGAACACAGTAGGTGTTCTCTGGATCTCATGATACATCTGAGAGGAAAACAACACAAGAAATAAGAAAAGAAAAAAATAAATTTTTTCTTCCAAGAAACCGAGAAAGATAATTTAAAGTGAAAATTAAGCTAGCATAACTGAATTTGTTGAGATAAGATATCCATTATAATAAAGATGGGAGACTAGAGATTATTCAAAGATTATTCAAAGCCATGGCAGAAAGTCTCCATGGACAACAGATCATCACTCAGACCTTCTTCTCACCTCAAGCTTCCCTCCTGATCTTTTTCTCTTTCATAGTTCAGCAGCATACAACTCACCCAGGAGCATTCCATTCAAATACAATGGGAAACCAAAAACCAATAGTGGACCTCCATCAAAATCCTGGGAGGGAAACATGGCAAAATAAAAAGAGACAATAAAAGATGTTGATATTCAATAAGGCAATAAGGAGCCTTCACATTGTCCCATTGAAAGGAATAGCAACTTTACAAAATAAAAAACCAAAGCAGAAGTATAAGGACCCAATTATTAAGAAGAAGACAGAATAAAATAAATAAGTTGGCTAAGATCAAGTAAAAGCAGAAGAGAAAAATCAAGTCATCCAATAAATAATGTCATCTTGGAAGCACTCAATAGGAAATAGGTTCTGCCACCATAAGGCTCAGGGACATAGAGGACACACTTGAGAAAACTTGAGCAAGATAAAAGAGAAAAAAACCAGCAAAAAGTTTCAAATTATAGAACAGAAAATGATGACTATTAAAGATGACACAGGAGATGCAGTGTGTGCAAAATTGGTGCCTGGCACTAATGAGCAAAATAAATAGAACATAGAAATTACACAAAGATGTAGGATGAGGGAAATGGTTTTGAAATAAATATTTAAATGTACAGATAGCAAGGGCCAGCAGCATCCAGACAAGTTGAGACAGGTCCACAAGCAGGAGGCATATATTTTTAGAGTCATTATACCTTAAAATTAAAGTTGAAATCCTATAGCCAGGGAGAAAAATCAACTCATCTACATGGAGGGAAAAGTCAACCTACCTCTAGACTTCTCCCTAAAACATTGAATGCAACAGTACAATGAAACAATGTCTTCAGAATCACCAGAGAAAGGGTGAGGCAGTAATTTTATACCCAGCCAAGATGCCCTTTTAGAATAAAGCAACAAATAACTTTTTTAAAAATGAGTATCTAAAAGAAAAGAGTTTCAAAGGTCTTAAGTGAGCTATGAAAAGTTGCTCTGTTGCCAAGTTAGGTATAAAAGAAGATCTTATAAAATAATTGGTGACTTTTATTATATTACTTTTTAAAAGCTAATTGAAAGAAATATTGAACAGCTGTGGAAAATATTGCTGTCAAATAGAATATATGGTATAAATTATATCAACCAGGAACATAAGAGGAAGAAAGAAAGGGAAAGTCACAGACTTTCCCCAACACAGGGCTCAAACCCATGAACTGTGAGATCATGACCTGAGCCAAAGTGGGATGCTTAACCAACTGAGGCACCCAGGCACCCCAAGGTAGAGAGATTTAAAGGAGATACATATGATCATTCCAAATGAGTACACAAGCCACAATGGAGATATTCTACTCTGTAATATTTATACAGCAATGAAAACAATAGCAAAATTAATGTCCAAAAATGTAGTACATGTAAGAAGAAACAACAACAAAATAATAATGCATCTCTCTCATTCCACAAGATAAATTTAAATGAAGAAAAAAGTAAAAGGAAATAAAGATGTGAATCTACAATAATCTCAAAATAAAAAGGTTTTAGAAAGTTAAAAATAATAAACAAATTTTGGATATAGACAACTTAAATAGCATATTTCGATGGATAGAACTAACATACAGAGGCGTGCCTGGGTGGCTCAGTTGGTTAAGCCTCCGACCTTGGCTCAGGTCATGATCTCATGATTCATGGGTTCGAGCCTTGTATCAGGTTCTGTGCTGACACCTCAGAGCCTAAAGCCTGTTTCAGATTCTGTGTCTCCCTCTCTCTCTGCCCCTCCTCTCACTCTGTGTCTCTCTATCTCAAAAAATAGTAAACATTAAAAAAGGAACTAACATATGGATATTTAATATATAGAAATTTGCATAATAAATTTTTAATGTTTATTTATTTATGTTTTACAGAGAACACAAGCATGGAAGGTGCAGAGAAAGAATCCCAAGCAGACTCTTTGCTGTCAGCACAGATCCCGACACGGGACTTGATTGCACAAACTGAGATAATGACTTGATCTGCAATCCAGAGTCAGACATTTAACCAACTGAGCCACCCAGGCACCCTGAAAATTAATTTTTATACTTATCTAACAGTCAAGATTCAACGTTGCAATGACAGAAGCTGTGTCTGACTGATTAAGCACAAAAAAGAATTCAGTCAAAGACACAGTGTTTCACATAACTATGTGCTCATCTGGGAAAACACAGCAGGTGACAGGTCTACGAGAAAATTCCCAAAATCATTATTCTAAAGTGACTCATTGAAAACTTTGTCTTCACTACCTCTTCAGATTCCACAAGCAGCAAAGTCCCTTCGGTCCCAGAAATTTGACCCCACTCCACTTGCTGGTCTTAAAGCCCCAATCTTCTGAATCCCACCTCTATCTTTCTTCACATTTCTCAAGACTCTCACTTTCATATGGAACCATCACTGGGGTAAGTCTGCTTGCTGGAGTCTGAGCCAGATGCCTGAGTTTTAGCTGTGAAAGGAGCAGAGAGAACAAATTTTAGGCATCACACAAGTGAAGGACTTGACTCAGAGGACTTAGCATACCCCAAACATAGCAAAGGAGTCCTAAAATGTCTCAACAGCCAGAGGACCTGGAAGACATCTGCCCCAATGTGCTGCAAACTTATCTGTGGGAAGAGGGACCATGCCTTCTTTTCAAAGTCCCATGGCATAGCTACTGAAAAAGTGAATAACCAGTAGGTCACAAAGAAAACGTCACCGAATGTTCTGAAATAGCTACAGATCAGGTATTTTCCAAACACAAGGTAATAGAAATAAAAATAGAAGCATGGAAAGGATTCTACAACCCCTGAGAATTCATCAAGTAAAACACACATACACACAAACTCTCTCTTAAAAGAAAAAGTCTCCTTCATGGTAGATCATCTTCCTAACATAAAGTTACAGTTATACAAACACTAGATTCTGTTCCTAAAGCTACATTTATCATAGAGTGTCTTAAAATAATTATAAAAAGTTCATGTAACCAAGAAGAATGAATAAAAATATAGGAAGCATTCAACCAAAGAAGAAAAAGATCAATGGGACAGGAATAAATGCAGACAAAAGGAAAGCAACTTATAAAAACAGAGAGTAATGAATTTGAGAGAGAAAATGACAAAAAAAAGAATAAGTAAACCCAAAAATGTGTTTAACAGCAACAAAAGAAAAAAAATGTAGGTAAGCTAATCAAGCATGAAAACCTTTGAAAGTACAAATACCTAAGTTAAAAATATTATAATTCAAAAACTAACCAGAAATGCAATGGAAAGGAAAGTGAGAGACCAATTTGTCTAATGCAAATAAACTTGAAATTCTTGATGACATGGACGATTTTCTAAGAAATCATAAATGAAGAAGTTGACCCAAGATGGATAGACCATCTGCATGGAAATAAGGTTGTAGGACAAACTGAAGACTTTTTTAGAAAGCTGTTCTTCCAAAAGGCCCTGGGCTGAGAAGCTGCCACAGGTGTGGTCCTTTGGATCTTTAAGGAATGGATTATTTCTACATGCCTTCAATCCTCGGGAGCTTGGGGAAGGAAGAGGGGCTTCTAAATTCTTTTTGTGAAGCCAACCTACCATAGATTTTTAAACCTGACAGAGAGGACAAAATAAAACTACAGACCAATCTCGCATATGAATATTGATGGAAAATCCTAAATAAAATATTAGCAAATAGAATCTTGCAGCACATTAAACTGGTTTGAAGATGGGAATCAAATCCCCCCTCCCCCTGCCCCTGATCCATAGAAATGTCAGTAAAGCTATTTTTAAAACAAACAAATAAATGCATACCCAGGAAAATAAAACAGAGCAGTGAGAACCCCCAACAGGAGATGCAGCTTCAACATTGTGACTTGAACATGTTTCTTCCTGAAATGCCACTCACTCAGATGACAGTGAGGTATTATTTGTAAAGGCATAAGCCCACAAGAACAAGAGAGGCATGTATTAGTTTTATTGTTATACAGTAAGCCTCCAAGTCTCATGACTCAACACAAAAGAAGTTTATTTCTCAATAGTCAAAAGTGCTGTCCGGGACAGTGGGGGACTTCACTCCCAAACCTTTAGGGACCAAAGGTGCTGGGGGCTCAGTGGAATCATGTGACTTCCCCCCAGGAAGTCCGAGACATCCTCACCCAGTGGGCAGATGAGGGACAAGAGAAGGGGACATGCTGTGAGCCAGCCATGGAAGTGAGCACGTGTCTACCCACATTGGACTGCACGTTACTCAGCCCCAGACCCCCAGCCACCAGCAGGGAAGTCTGGAAACACGTGTGCCCTGGACAAGCGTGTGAACACTTGCTGAGTCCCCAGCGCACTCTGTCTTTCCATGTAGCAACACCAACCTCACTTTTCTTTGTGCACCTAAAATATACTCAACCAAACGCCTGCCCAGAAAAGCAGCCCCAAATCCAGTGTGCTTAGCTGAACCACTGCATTGAACCTAGAGTCCAGGGTGGACTATTGGGGCTCAGTCCTCGCTCCATCATCAGGCTCAGTTGTGAGAGGCCGCAGAGAGCGAGGAAGCACGCTAGCTCATGCACCAGGAGCCCCAGAAAGGTGGGGCAAGCCGTCTTAAAGCCATGGCTCAGGGAAGGATAAGAGCAGAAATTCAAAGTCCCTGCTCAAGAAGAACTCACAGATTAAAATTTCAAACCACATGAAGAGAGCTTGCATCATAAAACTTAATAGATACAACTAAGAGAAGGTAGACTTTGTTGTAAGGAAATGGAAATAAAATGTGCAATTGTGATAAAAATAAAAAAAATGTGCAATTGTGAAGACTGTAAATAAGACAATAAACTTGTCAAAGTGAAACACGAATGAAGAGTATACCCAAAGCAAGACAGGAGGCTATTTAAGAAAGCATAGGCAGAAATCAATTACTTACAGATATTAAACTAATTTAAAATAGCTATTAAACAAGAAGTCCTGAAATTAGAAAATATAGAATTAGGACCCAAACTCAATATTCAAGGTGTGCATGCGACACACTCCAAGATTGACCGTGTGAAGCAGAATAAAAGCCCAAATCATTTAACCAGGATGAATGCAGTCCAGAGAGACGAAGAGCTAGAAAATATGAATGGGAATGAAACTACTTGGAGAAAAACAGAAGACAGGGCTGGCACGTGGCAGGACTTGCTTCAGTAAGTTCTCCGTGAGCACATGAAGGAGCCGGAACGTTCCGTCCACATGCGGGCAATCTGCCGGACTGTGAGCACCTGGAGAAGGACTCCCCATCCTGCACACATTGGCATCCCTGTCACCCGGCACACACTACAGGGTGTCAGTGAAGTGTGTCGGGTTCATGAAAACTGGGACATGTATTTATTTCCTGAGATTAAAATGCATGCAGAGAAGTAGTCCCCATGAATAGATAGCCCGGTCTCCCAGCCTCCCGGCATAAATAATAGAAATGGCATCTACAAATGCCGGGCCAATATCCTACACGCATTTACACTTTATCTCACGTAACTTTTTTTGTATTTTCTTTGATTTTACAGAGAGAACAACACTTAACATGAGAGCCACCTTCTTAAGAGCTATTTTAAGTGCATCACGCATTATTGTTGTCCATAGGCACACTGTTCATACAGCAGCTCACTTAATTATTTCAACAACCTCAAAAGACAGAGCTAACATCATCCCCACTTTAGAGGTGAGAACAGCAAGATGCAGAGAGGTTGCACCTCCTTGAGCAAGAAGTTTAGAGCAGAAGCTGAATTCAGACTCCGCCTCTCCAGGCTTTCAGGAGCCCATTCACGTTGCCAAGCTGACCCGAACACCACCTGTTTCTCTTCATGTTCTGTGTATTCTAGAGTTACACTGCCCAATACTGCTAGCCACTTTTGATGTTCAAATTTAGATTAATTACAATTAAATAGATTTTTAAAGCCAGTTCCCCAATGGCACCAACCACATGTCCCTTCAATAGCCACATGCGTGAATGGCCATCCTACCAGATGGCACAGATAGGAAACTTCCTTGTCACAGCAAGTCTCCTAAGGCAGCACTGCCTCAGAACATAGACTCTTCATGGGCAAAGATTGTATCACACATGTTTCATAATTTTTCTGGTGCGGTGAAAGTGTCAGCTCCAATAATTAACACAGTAGAACCCTTCATGAATAGCACACGTCCGTTTACAAGGTATGTCTTTACATTCTAATGGTAAACTGGGGTAGCTTGTGGCTATAAGGAACCATTCATAGAAAGCAAATCTCCTCTGTTCATTGAGGGAAAAGGCTCCATCCTGCTGTACCACACACAAGAGTCAGCATCCTTTACTGCCTGGTCTCCTAATTTGGAGTGTTTATTGTGTTCTTTGTTCATATGGATTTGTCCTCAACAGATATATTTGACTATATAGCAGTGCTAAACCTTCAAAACCCTGCAGAGAAAGCTTGAAGTGAGGATCTATTAAAGATGTTTGCAACACTCAAAGCAAATTTTCCAGGACTGTGATTTTATTTTCTTTAGGTGTTTTTTTTTTCAGTAGCTATTTTCAAACCCCATAATATTCTGATGGATTTCCAGAAGCATGTTAATCAAGACCTTCTGCTTCATTGACAAACACTAGAGTTCCTTTCAAGAGTTCATACAAACAACGTATATGTAGGTCCTACTATGTGCCTGCCTTGTTTGAGGCACTAGGGATCTAGAAGGTACCTACTATGTATCTGGTTATGCACTAGGAACTGGGCACTTGGAAATGCCAGTTACGGAAAAGGGGGGCATATCAACACCCATGCATTCTTTTATTTGTCCATTCTGCCAATATTTATTAAGTATCTACACTCTGCCAGGCACTAGGCTAGGCAGTGGGATATTAGGGGGCTCCAAACAGCTCAAATTCCTGCCTTTGTGGAAATGCTCATAAGGAACACAGTCCTAAACAAATAATATATGAATATATAATATGTCACATGTCAATAAGTAATATGAAGTAAATAAAGCGAGCTATGGTGACATAGGGTAGTGGTGAAAAGCAGGATTTTCAACAGAGGGGCAGCAGGAGAAATGCGGCAGGGTGCTGGGGATGTAGTGGGGGAGGGAGCCAGGAGGAGGACAGGATATTCATGGGGACACAGAGGGAAGAGCTTCCAGTACAGAAGGCCTGGAGAGCCAACAGCCTTGGGGAGGTGTGAGGGGGGGGCAGGTAGGATGTGTACTGGACGGGAAGAGTAAGGAGAGGGGAGTACAGTGGATTGGGAGGTCACAGATGCAATGGGGCAAAGTGAGAGAGAAGCACTTATGGGTATTGGAAAGACTTTGAAATTCATTCTGAGGGTTCTGGGCAGAGTTACAGCCTCAGCAGACTCACACTTTAAAGAAACCTCTCTGAACAAAGACAGACATAAACAGGCAGGGATGGAAACAAGAATATTGGTTGGAATACAACTGCAATAACCTAAAGGGAGAAGTCACTGTGTCTGGGACCACGGTGGTGGGAGTCCTGTGGTTTGTTGCTGAAAAGCAGAGGAGGAGGAGAAAAGAAGGACAGGGTGCAGGATAAATCCAGGACCAGGAAGGAGTGTTGGTCTGGGAGGGTACCAGTGTCAGAGACACACTGAAGGAAGACACCAAACAAGGGTGTCCAGGGTCTCAGTGAAATATGAATTTCTGATGAACAATATACTTTTCTAGTAAAAGTATGTCCCATGCAATATTTGGGACATACTTACACTAAAAATGTATCTGTTATTCATCCGGAACTCAAATTCAACAGGCTGTTCTGTGTTTTGTCCTGCAATCTGACTAACCAAGGGCACAAGAGCAGGGCTGCTAGGCATACTGAAGCTAGAAGAATGGACAGGTCTTGGCCATGTAAGTAAGGAAGAAAGGGGTCCCAGGTGAAGGGAATCACACCCATTCCTTCTCTGAATTTCTGTGGGGATTCCAGAATGCAGGACTAGATCACCTGAGGGAGGGCAGCAGCAGCACACAACCTACTTGAGTGCCTCTAGAAGTCAGAAGTCAGAAGGATCAAAGTTCTAGAGAGGCACCTCAATTGTAGTTTCAAAAAGTTTCCTCTTAAAGCCTTCAGGATATAAGGTTTGTGTTCATCGGACACAACCTCTTTCATGGGAGAGAGGCCAAGATACCCATCAGCATTCTCTTCCAATCTAAAGGTCTGCTTGTATAACTTGAGCCTGAGCTTAAGAAGTTAGAGTTTCATCAATAATTGTGATCATCCACACACAAACACTCAGTGAGGGTCTACCAAATTTCCAGGGCTGCATTCAATGACTCATTCAAATTCACCCAGACCTGTCCAGCTTTGGACCTTACTGCCTACCTCTCCTTGCACTGCCTACCCCCTGCCTGCACTCCCCGACCCCCACCCAGAAAATGGCACCAAAAAAGTGAGAAGGGAAGAGCTTGTTGAGAGCTGTACAGATTACCTGAACGACTGTGCAAAGATAGAAACGTATGTTGTGATCCAGGGGACAATGAAGAAATCAGTCTGAATTGAAAAGAATAGAAGAGAGAATTGGAGCCTTTGAGCACTGGGCTTCTGCTCGCCCCATGCAATGGGAAGTTTGGAAGACCTTGGGGTGGGAGAAATAGATAGAACAGCAGGGAGGAGAGCCAGAGAAACATTCCACTTTCCAGAGCCTATTCACAGAGGTAGCCAGGGGTGGGAACGAGAAAACACCCTGCCTTCATGAGATTTTTATTAAGAAGCAGAAGAAGACGTTAAATAATGGCTTATTTGAGTGCACATCCTCGGCAGGGGAACAACCAATGATTTCAGAGAACTATATTATTACTTTGTGTTTGCTTATCTTTTTCTCTCCTTACCTGATAATCATCTGTAGCTCTATCTGTCTTTTTAAGGACATGTGAGAAAATGGAAAAGGTTACAGAGGACAGTCAAAGAATTGCATATTATTACCTGGCTTTCCAGAGCTGACTGTGCAATTGTTTGTTTTTGATGAGATAACAATGAAGATAGAATTGTTCAGAGCAAATGCTGCTCTCATTTCATCAAGCCACTCCTCCCTGTCCTGCTCTCACGTACAGCTGCCCCTCCCACCACTGAAGACTCTCAGGGATGCCAGAGCCACTGCCAATGGAGTGATTGGTAAGAGGTAGAGCCCTTCTTTTTGACCTCCATGCCCACTGGGACCAGTGGAATTCCTGTGCTAGTGGGGCGGTGCTAATTTCTACAGACCAGGTTCTTACGTAGGGTTTCCCCAATAAGCCCTGTTGCTGCCCCCCTTCGTACCTTAGGTATGTTGGCCCTTCCCAATGAAACACCCACCTGTACTCCCAACCTACCTGCACTCCTTAAATGTCCTTTTCTCTCTGTGAAGCTTTCCTCTATCACCCCGACCATATTTTGCCATTGCCCTCTTTGTTCCCTGGATACAATACATTTCACACTGCAAGAAAATGTTTGCTGGGTGACTTAGTTGGTTAAGCGTCTGGCTTTGGCTCAGGTCATGATCTCACAGCTTGTGGGTTGGAGCCCCGCATCGGGCTCTGTGCTCACAGCTCAGAGCCTGGAGTCTGCTTCGGATTCTGTGTCTCCCTCTCTTTCTGCTCCTCCCCTGCTCACACTCTGTTTCTCTCTCCAGAAATGAATAAACATTAAAAAAAAAAAAGAAAATGTTTCCACTTCCCTGTTTCCAGGTCTTCCTTCCATTAGCCCATGAGCTCCCCTAGGAAGGGGTCATAGTCTCTATATTTCCGGATACACAGAGTAACCTCTCCTTGGATTTTTTGTGCAATAAAAATATAAATAGCAAAACATAAGAGTTTACCAGGAATATAGGAATAATATTATTCTAGGAGCACTCTACATGCTGTAAGACAGGCTTTCCATCTTATCCTTATGAAGCTACTAGATGCCTTTGCATTTTAAAAAGACTCATGTTGATTCTTTATAAGCCAGATTGCAGAGGAGAAACCCATACCAGTGTAAGGAAGGGAACATCCCTTCATAAAGTTGTCCCTCTCTATTGTCTTCAGTTTCGTCTGGAATGAAGTACAGCCTCATGGGAAAGACTGTGGGCTATGGAGAACAAACATCCTGGATTCAAACATAAGTTCTCTCACTTCAATCCTGTGCAACCTTGGAGAAGTAACCTTTGTCTTTGTAAGAAGAGAAGAATGAAAGCCTCAACTCTATAGGAATCTCATGAGAGTAAGGAGAGCTAACACAAATAAGGCTTAGCCCAGCACCAGCTGTAGCAGTGTTAAAATACTGGACATGATATCGGTGCCATCTTTTATCTTCATTCAAGCAACTGTATTGATTAATTATTTTCTTTGGCAAGCCAGCAGATGTAGCTTCATACTACATGGTTGTGATCACATGCAGAATGGTTTTCATAAACCCATGAAAAGTTCTTGGGCTCCATCCAGAACCTCTTGCCATAATCCCTGCTGCACTCCACTGCCCAGACCAACTCCCTGACTTCTAGGACCCCAGCCTCATGGCTCCTCCTCCACGGATGCCTCTGCCCTTCCCAGGTCTGACAACTTACCCACTGACCGGCTGACTTCCTGGTTTCCAAACTTGGTCATGAGATTGGTTTGGCTCCTTCCTCACCTACTGGAATGCCCCCAAGAATTATATCTGCTCTAGTCCAGGCCCTGAGATCTTAAACCAAGAGAAAAATTTAGAAAAGGTTGCTTAGGTAATTCCTTCCAGGTAAATAGTTACTGAGATGGAGAATTTCATAAGCTTCTTCATTCTCTAGAAGTAAAATCATCTTTTATAGATAACAAATATGGATAATCTTTTGGAATATAGATAATCTTCTGGAAGTTTATATATAACTGGGTTAATGGGGATGTAGGAGTGGGGTGTGGTGTGTAGTAGACATTGGCCAAACACTCACTGTTCCAATTACTCACTGTTGGTTCCAAAACTCACTGGATTAAAACAACAATTTCTTGTTTTGAGAACCTATGGTTCTGTGGATTAATAATTTGGAATATATAGAGAACATGTATATAATATTATGTATGTAATACTATCATAATATCTCTTTAAGTCTGCCAAACACTTACTTCCAGAAATTGTGATTAGATTAGTGAGGGGAAATCTTAACTCAGATTATATTAACTACAAACTACAAATGGATTCTGTGGCTTAGTGACAATGCCGATCACAAGTTAACCTGAATGTCAATAACCAAATTTGATTATGTAGAGTTGTTTTAGAAATCAACCCTGCATTATTCAAGTAATCTAGAAAGAATAGGCTATGGAATTATGCTGATTTTTAAGTATAATTTTTCAGCAGTTTAAGAAGAATAAGTTTTTCATTTAAAAAGCCAGCAGGATCAGCAGGCAACAAAGTTCTGCTTTAGTTGGAAATCAGTGGGTGGGAATATAAAGCCATGGATTTGGGTTTCTTTTCCCTCCTAAATGGAGCTAGAGAAGCAGCAGATCTAAAAAGTTGTAATCAGCCAAACTTATTTTTTATGTAAATATATGAGTAAAAAGTTGGGGCTTTGTTTTTACATTATATTTTTCAATTCAACATAGCAGTAACAAATCGCCTTGGCTAATTTCAGTTCCTTTTCCTGTATAAGAATCTTTCTTTGGGGGAGATCAAAAGCAACTCATTTGAAATCCCATAAACCTTGGGAAATCAGGGATTTAGGCTTAGGCGGACAAAGTAGCCCATGGCCATTTGCATATGAAAGTAAAGGGGTATGATTATCTACTGGTATCTCACCTGTTCCCATTCCAAGGGGACCTACGTAAGGTGGCTCTGGTACACCAGTTCCCTGGGTTGAAACTGGGGAAGCTTCAGGGAATGGATAAGATGTGGTGGATTATGTGAGGCAGCTGAGAGTGGACTGAGCCCAGGGAGAAGTACAACCAGGGATCTGAGAGAGGCAGGTGGGGCTCAGGCCCTGTAAGACAGTGTCACTCAACAGCTGCAGAATAAGGATTGGAAGGGGTTGTATTAGCCTATGCCCTTCCCTAGCCACTATCCTTGGACCAATGACTAGACCAATTTGTTCACGTACCAAATAGGGCTTACAATGCCTACACATGGTTTGACAATCAAGTGAGGCAAATGCATACGAAGGGCTTGCTTAAATATCTGGCATGTAACGATGTCCAATGAATGTTCTAAGAGGCCATGGCAAGTCTGAAATTGGTCAATGCACCAATAGTCCAAGATCCTGCTAAATGCCCTGTCACGGCAGGAAGTGAAAAGTAAACTGGGAACATCTCTGGGGTGTTTATAATACACAGTTGTTAGGTAAGGGGGGTGGGCACTGATCTGGGGCAGCTGCTGTCACACACAACATAACAATGGCATTGAACAGGTCTTCTCCCCTCCTCCCATCCAAAGAGCCCATGCTCTCTCTGGTTACTCACACAATGTGCTTTTTAAAAGATGAGTAATTTATATCCGTTACACCAAACATACCGAGGCTATCCAGGACTAGCGTCTTTTCTGGTTCTATATTTCCATTTGCCTAGCTAAGTTTTGCACCTAGTGTGTGCATAATACATGCACATTAAATTATAAAAAAGAAAGCCCAGGTCCTTCTAAAGGGCAAATTTTGTGGTGCAAATTCCATATTTCTTGAGTTGAAAGTTACTCATCCAAGAATCTCCCAGGGAGAGATAAGCAAGCCCTACTCCTTGAGTTGTCTATAATTAGACTATGACAAATAGGTTCAGAGCATGTCATAAAGAGTAATCTCTTTGTGAGCAGAAGTTCTCTTGTCCTTGAGGTACTTTCTGTGTCACTCTAATCTTATATTCTAAAATCTTGGATATATTTCTGTCAAACGTAGGCAACTCTTGATTTCCTTTGCTGTGGGTGGAAGTAGAGATGTGAGCAGTCCCAAACATCAGAAAAACCCACAATTATATATGTTCAGCTATCTGACAATTCATTTATATTCAGCTCGATCGGTACTCCCTTCTTGAGCTCCAAACATGTGCAAAGTGCAAAGCTATTAAAAAAAGAAGAAGGAGGATGGGCAGATACAAATGTGATAATTAGCCACTTTGACCAAACTATTAGGTGATCATAAATATTTGTGGAAAGTGCCACTGAAAAGATAAATGAGGATGGACACTAGAGAGGCTTGAATGCCAAATTGAAGAACGATGGGTTACTAACAGGGCATCTGCGGTGGCATCTCTCTTAGCAGATAGTCACAGAAATGATGTCCTTGCAGTGGAACCTCTGCCGTCTCACACCAATAAGGATCATGGGTTGAAAGAGATTGTGTTCAGGTCCCCACTTTCCCTCTGTCCTGAGATGGAACAATCTCAGATCAGGTTCTTCCCAGCTCCAAGGTCTGGAAAAAATGCTAGCATCCAAAGCAGTTGACCTTGGATCCTGGGTTCTGAGAAGCACTTCAAACCCTCAAGGGGTAGGAGCCCAGGGGTATCTTGCAGAGCAGGAGTGAAGAGCGATTAGGAAGCTGCAGGTGCCTGGTCTGGTCAACAACCACAGAGTCCACTGGAAAGGGACTTCAATTTACAGTGATAGACATCAACCAACTCCACTGAGGCTCCCAGTTATTTGTCTTGCAGCTTTGGGTACATCATTAACTCTCTGCACCTCTGATTGCTCACCTGTAAAATGAGACGAAACACACATTCCTGGCTTAATGGACTTCTTCTCCAAAAAATAGTCTTAAAGGACTTAAGCCCATTTTCTCAATGATCAAGAATTCAAAAAAAAAAAAAAAAAAAGGAAGGTAAATCTGAACTCAGGATCTTCCACTACAATTTCTACCCAGAGGAGCACACAAGTAGGTCCAGGCTAGGGGACATCCACATGGGGAGACCATCAGGGCCTGGATAGACCAGGATGACTGTGCTCTATGATAAGGGTATTGCTTAATCCCTGTTCTTACCCAGAACAAATCAAGGCTGCTTATGAGGGGAGCACCAGATGGTTCTCTAAGGTTTGAGATCACAGGGCTGATGCATGATTTCTCTTACAACTGCTTTATAGTTCACTCAGTTTCCTATACTCTGAGTGATGGGTCATCATTAATATTTTTTTCCAGAGTTTCATCCCTGGGGAAGCACATGATGATGACCCTTCATCTAATTTTCTCTTCTGTATATTTGTGAATATATGTTTACCTATTCCCTCTATATTGCTAGAGAGGATTGAAGGCAGTTTAAGACAAATACAGGAATGACACATTCAGAAGATAAGAAAAAATTGAACATAGGAACAAGAAAAAAGAGACATGTCATTATCTGTAATATGAGTTCAGATGACTTCTGTGCCAAAAGGTCCTGGCAGCCAAGGCAAAGAGGAGAACACGAACAATCCTTCACTTTTGTGATCAGAACAGAAGAAGGTCCATTCTTCAGAGGCTCTTTTCCTGAGGCTAAACTCAGAGAGGACAGTTTCCAGGGATTCCATTGTCAGAGATGAAGTCCAAGAGCCCAGAGGAGACATTGGGCCCAGCTGGACTAGAAGATGGGCAACAAGAAGAGCTTTCTGGGGGAAAGGAGAGCTCAGGACCGTGTTGAGGATGACCAGAAGTGGATCAGGAGACAAGGGTATTTAGGAAGAAAAACAGTGGGTGTGGACATCAAGAGGTAAAGCAGTCACCCACCATGACAGCCCACTGAGTTCATTTGCACATGTGGGTGCCAATATTTGCCTAGTGGAAAAGGCTAAGAAGAATGTGCATAGGTTGTTACTTAACCTTCTAATTTCTGTATAAGTCTAATTACATGAAACAGAAGTTGGTGTTTTGATTTTTTACTTTGCTTTTCTGTTTGGAGTGTCATTGCAACTACTGTATTGTAAATGATGGAAAATTATTGCATATGTTAAAAAATATGAAACTTTATAAAGTAAAAAAAATTTTTTAAATAAAAAAAATTAAAAAAAAAAAAAAAAAACCAAAGGACTAGTTAGTTCAGAAATTCCACCAGGCTAAACATGTCTGCCAGTGCAGTGAGTCTGTGTTGTTGAATCATGTGATGTTCACATCCTTTATGCTAAGACACATTTTGTCTTTCCCTTACTACATCTTTGTCTAAATAGTACCAAACAATATGGCTCTTTAAGAAATCGCCTAGCACCTTAATGCTTCCCCAGTAGGCACTGATGTCAGTAAACTCTTGGAGAGGAGGTGACACAAGACTGCCTCCTGAGTGACAAAGCGAAGCTGACTCTTTGAATGAGAGAAACTGAAAAACTCCCAAAGCACCCCGGTGATTAGCTAATACTGAGTCTCAGTAGCTGAGTTTGACCAACTTATTTTTTGCAAACATGATGGCGCCTCAGATGAATCCTGAGGTAGTTGAGTTAATAATAGCTAATATTCCACTTAACAAGCAAACAGCAGTCAGGTTGCTGTTCACTTAACAAACTAGGAAACTTGGCTTCTGCTTCACACCAGGTCACAGGGTGTGACTGAGTGATAATACCCACATCTCTCAGCCGCTCTCCATCCTTTGTCCCCATTCATCGTGGGTGATTCTTTGCTTCCTCTCTCCCCAGCTCTCCCCCATCCCTTTCCTCTTCCTCTCTGTTCTTCCCCTCCCTCACCCCTCTTCTCTCAAAACACTTAGGATATGTGCTTCAGCTTCAGTGTTTCAAATGTCACTTTGACATGTCTACAAAAAGGTCATTTCCCACTCATTCTGCTCCCTACCAGGAAAGCACATTCAGTGCAATTTCTTACATACTATTTCATCCCTGGGGAAAAACATCACTTATTATGTTTTTGATAGTCTCTTACCCATCTGTTCCTCCTTTTATCTCAATAAACTGCACATTGGGTATGGTGGGCAAAATAAGATCCTCCAAAGATGTTCATAGTCTACTTCCCAGCACGTGTGATCCAGAGCTGTCAGCTGCCAGCCCGTGAGCCCTGCAGACTAGTTCTCCAAAGAAGGGAACTGCCAGGAGACTATGTATTTCGTGAGCAGCTACTAGCTCCCCTGCCAGCCTTGCCGACTGTCTCCTGTGTTTTTGCAGCCCATGGCGACAGGTTGGTGCCTGAACTCTGAATTTCATTTAGCATTTAATTAACTGGAATAGACCAAGGACTCCATGGCAGCCCCTGATTGCAATCTGTGGATGGATGAGCATTTTTATCTGAAAATGATGACCAGCTTATCTTCTGTCATGCAGCTATCACACGTGATATGTATCTCTCGTTATCCCAGCCAATCAAACACAGAAAGTTTATTAAGATTCTATCATTCGAAGTTATCACCAATGATAGGATTTTTCATCTGAATGTGCTTGTGCGCAATACCGTATTTTGTCTAAGAGACCTTCAGGAGAATGAGAGAAGGAAGGTTATTATTTAGGAGAGAGCAATGAATCTACAGTCAATGACCAAGTCATTTAAAGAGTGTGGCCACCCAGAGAATTATAATAACCAGATCATGTAAAAAGAAGACTGTAACTCCCTTTATTTTAAAAAAAAAAAGTGTGGATAAGTCTACAGAATAACATAAACAGAGGAAGAAATCAGAGTGATCCTATAGTAAGAAAGGGGGAAAAAAGCTATTACTTAGGGGAGTAACTGGAAAGGCAAGCCAATGGTTCTTTATTTTGCTACAAATGGGTTCTGACTTTGTAGAAGCCATGGGGAAGAGAAATGTGATCAGCCCTGAGATTTTGGGGATGCATGAAATGAATACAATCCTTTTATTTAGGAGAAGTTAGTTTTCATTTAGGTCACTTATGAACAGGAAATTTGGAGAAGAACCCACTTACTCAAACACTGGGGTATTAATTCATACAATCAGCAAATGTCTCTTGAATTCTCACTTATGCTGGCCATCATATTGGTGCTTGGTTTTCAGTGTTAAGTCCCACTTACCTGTTCTCTTGGTATGGATAAACCATTCTGTGTGACAAGCAGACAGTGAGACAAAGGCAGTAAAATGGGAGGGAACTTCAATGGAGGTTTGCACAGTATCAACCAAGAACTCAAGGGTGAGGCTGATCTTCTGGTCTTTGTGCAATTGGGTAAGTTTTCATAGACAGAACCAAAATTTAAAGAGAGACATTCATCTAGATGATAAGGAAGATGATCAAGTGAAGGCAAGCACTGAGACAGGACAATTATCCATAATGGCCGAGGTCCATAAGAGAGATCACTGATAATTATTAGCCTCCCTTCTGGGCTGAAAGCTCCTTGAGACCACTCATCACTTTGGTCTCCAACGTCACACACTCAGCATGGACTCTGGCATGCTGTGGATTGCGAGCAGGTTTCTAACAAAAGGAACAAGAGATGTGCTGAGGAAAGCCTTGGTGATCTGGAGACATAGTGAATGTTGTGGGGCTTGGACAACCAGAATCCCTTGTTGACCTTAAGATCTCACCTAAAAAATTGAGCAGCAATTTTGAACTTCAAAGGCTGTTCAAAAGATTGCATAAAGGATTTCTATTAGTTTCCCGGGGACCTTTCGGGTGTATAAGACCATTTCACATCCTTGATTTTAGTGATGCCCACAAACATCTGGTGGGGGGAAGAAGAGCCTGGTGGGATGTGAGGCTGGAGAAAAGACTGGGGGCAATAATTCTGCTCTAACTCCTTCTGCATTACATTGTTTTCACAGTATATGTGTATCTGCCTCCCCAGCTACGCCGAGAGCTCTGAGCCAGGGACCGCATCTGCATTTTCATGGCAAATTCCAAAAACCTTGGGTGGAATCCGTTGTACCACCTGGGAACTGTGTGAGCCTTGGGCAAATAAATAATTAAAACTCTCTGAATTTTAAATCATTCCTGAGTCAAATGTGGAAAGAATGCAATTTGCCCATGCGCAAATCAAAACAGCTGCAGTCCGGTGTTTCCAAACTCAATGGTTAACTGCACTTCCAGTCTTCCATCACCCCCTCTCCACCCTTCAAGCTGTCCCTATTAATTTGGGAGGAGTTTTGAAGGACTCTGTTGTTCTCGTTTCCATTAATTCCCTCCCTTCTCCCAGTTCCCAGGGAAGTAAGGGTGGTAAGCCTCCCAGCAGGCTCTCCACCTTCAACCTCTCATATCTGTCCAGGACCCCCAGATTCCCACCTTTTCCTCATCATCTTTGTTGTCCCAACTTTTTACCTGATTTGGGGACCTATCCCCTGGATTTTTCTACACTCTATTTCTAGAGCCACGGGGCCCACTTTGAATGCTTCTGGCTCTGCATCCTGGTTCCATAACTCTTTACTATTACCTCAAAACCTCTGACAACAACCCCTCCTCGGAACTCATTAACACGGTTTCCCTGTTAATTCATTAGTGCTTGGGAGCCCCAGCGATGATCTTTCTCTTCCTCCTGCAGTCTCTGCCCTTACAAATTTTATTTCTGAGGTTTCTCTCACATTCCACTTATTGTGACATCATTTATGAAGTTCTCCCTCGACAGGAGAGGAGTCAAAAATAACTATATATCATTTTAAACTGCTCTGGTTGGTAACTCTACATTTTAAGAATATCAAGGAAAAAAGGTGTCTAATGACAGGGCTACAAGTGGATAAAGAGCTGACAGGGTAATTGCATTACCAGATGCTCCCATACACCAGTTAGCTGCTTCCCTGGCCTATTTGAAGCAACGAGTGTCAGGTCAGTAATTAGGCTCTCACAGACAAACTAGAAGTGCCATCTGATCTCTGAACACCCCCATCACTCTCATTTATGCCAAGTTCAATATGAAACACACCATCACCATCCTTTTCCCTCAAGGCTGCCAAAAGTTCCCAGGGACATCTCCCCCCGCACTCCCACACGAGTTAATGAAGTCAATGCTTCCTCCGCATGTCAGAGAACTTGCTCCCTGGATGGCAGTACTTTGGTGCCCATCAACAACAAAAACACCCAACAGCAACCTTGACTCCACTTTTTGATCCTTTTTTTCTGACTGTAGGCTGGCTGACATTTTCATACTCAGGGCTTCTTTGTGTTAATTTCTTTGTTTGATTTCCTAATGCAGGCAACTCTTTAGAGCAGCTCAAAGGGCAGAAGAGCCTGGAGATCTGAATTTAAGTCCCACAAGAGTGATTAACTTGCTCTGGAGCACTAGCTGGGATCTGATGCCAGCCGGACCTGTCTGGGTTCACTGACCCAGGGTGGAGTCCATGGGGGAATAACAGGAGTAGAGCCAGACTAAGCCATGAGACAATGGTGTGCTGGCAATACATCCCGTCCACTGTTCCAGGTTAAGACTCATAGAGAAACAGCAACGGCAGATGACGGCCCAGGTAAGCCATCTCTTTTAGACGGAGGGTTTTCATCTCCAGTCTGAAGATGGCAAAGATGAACAAGTCATTTTTGAAAGTGTTTGAAAGCAGTCATCTTTGAAGAAGTCCATTAGTAGGCTTCAGAGCTGACCATCAGGCCAAAAAATGGTCAAGAACAGGTTGCCAAATAGGATGACAGACTCTGCTAGTTTTCCCCACCCAAACTAGATTACTCTTTTTTCTGATAATAAGCACCCCTGTTCCCTTTTAAGAAATTTCATTTTTTTCACTATCAGTGTATAAGTTCAAGTAAGGTTGATGTAACCCCATTCCCAGACACCAAGAGAAGAGTGTGACCCACACTCTGGCTCATCAGAGAAAGACTTGGAATTATTAAGGAAAGGATGCTTTCTTTCTGGTTAGGTTTCTAAACTCAGGGTTTTCTAGAGCCACCAGAAGGAGAGATATCACTTAAACAAACAAAGCCAGCATGGAGCAGAAGTGAAGAGGTACCAAGCCTGAGTGACATCATGCAGTTCCTAGATGCAACCATGCCTGAAACAAGAAGCACCATTGGACTTTCCAGTTATGGGTTAAACTAATCTCTTTTTATTTAGTTTAAGCCAAGCTCAGCTGGGCTTCTTTCCCTGAAAGATGAATGCTCCTAAATAATAGTGTTAGATAGAACTCAGCCCTAGAAGAATTGACTGCTGGTCAGCTCTTTAAAAAATGGACTAGGAACATTCAGTTTTCAAAGCTAAAAATGAGTGTAAGTTTCAGAACCAAGCAGAAACACAGAGACCCAAACTAAATCAAAAAGACATAGTCAGGGGGTTGATTCTGAGTCAAACAGTGTCAGGGTCTTTAAATGCTTCCCACTCAGGTTAAGACAGGATAGGCCTCCTGGTTGGGCTTGGAGCCCAACTATAAAGGAGCAGATGTTGGTTGTCATATTCACACTGACCCAGGAACTTTGGATAGGCTATTTTCTTCCTGGGTCTCTCCAAATATAAAATGAAGATGTTAGATTGTCTGCTTTTTAGCTGCCTAAAAACTAAATCTCTTTGAAAACTATAATCTCCAGCCCCTGAAAACTGTAATCTTCTCCTATCTAGCCCCACTGTGCAACAGTGGTGAAACCTTAAGATATAATGCCCCGGATGGCTAGGAGAGTCTCAGAACAATGGTTCCTGGGACCAGAATAAAGAATTTTTGAGGGCAAAGGGTCTGGCTTCTATCCCCATTGTGGAGAGTTTTCAGTCTTTCTCTTACCTTTCAATCAACCTTCCAAACAGCTACCCAGGAGAGTTTCCAATGAGAGCTTATTGTTTCTCTTGCTAAAATTTTCAGTGGCTACAAAACACATTGTCTCCGTGAAGACCATGCTCAGCCAAAAATAGCACTTAGAAGATATAAAGTTAGAACATTCTGTCCACTGAAAATTTGGAATTTTATGAAACTCTCATTGTAATGCTTCCTTATATTCTTTAAAACAAAGACATAAGTGGCATCTATAAATGTTACGTGCTATGATTTTCTGTGGTGTGAATTTTATTGTCGTATCTTTGCTTAATGTTTCTATAAAATCAGAAGAGAAGGAACAGATTTGGAAAGATAGGATGTGTGCTGAGGGTATGTGTCATGACGTGGGTATAAATGCATGATGGCCTCTGACTGTTATAATAGAGTCTAGTTGCCTCAGCTCAGTCCCACACTGAATATGCTGTGTTGGCTCAAGTTTTTAACAGTCGTGAAAGAAATTACTTGGCTCCTTAATCATTTGGAATTTGAACAAAGAAGCATCTTTTCTGGTCATGAACATGGTTTCCCACAGAGATCTTTGGGCTTCTGCCTTTGGGGAGTATCTCTTGAAGACTATGAGCAGAGCCTGTGCACAGAAACCTCAATCATGGTTCAGAAGTCACCAGGAACACAGGTTCCTTTGTCCACTGCTCATAAATAATGAGGCCATTTTTCAGAGTGTTCTATAAACATTAGCTTTTCATGATGCCCTATAGGAAACATGCTCTAGATGATTAAGTTTTTTGCCAGCTTCTGAGCTGAATATTGAGGATGCCAAGGATAAACTTTTAACAAAAGACAAAAACTCTGTCTTAGGAAGACAGAACCACACATAGCCCATTTAAATATAATGCAGTGAATGCAGTGACAGAGGTACCCACAGAGTACATGTTGAAAATACAGTTTCAGGATGGTGGGGTAGGTGTCTCCAGTGGGAGAATGAGGAAACCACATTTTTGAGAATGACCCAATGCAACTTGCTTTTGTTGGATTAAAGCAGAAGATTTTCTCAATAGAGTAAATAGTTTCCATGAAAGAAGCTACCAGTTACTCATGGGGCTGGTTCTCGTGATCCTGTGGAAAGAGTCACTATTGGTCTTATTTAATTAAAAAAAACTTTAAACTATCTTTAAACACTTTCATTTTTTAACAAATACACAAGATTAGAGGAGTGTATGGCAACAACGCACAACCACCATGACTAGGAGTGGGCATAGATCACTGTGGGCAGAGACCTATAATCCCATGGAGGATGGAGATTAATGCATGGGTCCTCCTGGCATGGAGGCAATTCATTTGCTCCTCCTAACAGGCGATGAGTTATCCCCTAGGTCAACCCTGGACATAGCAAGAGGAAGCAAAGAGCTTGGGGGAGGGGGATTGCCATGAGTAAAGTAAGCAAATTGCAAGATTATGAAACCTATGAGATTTTTAGTATAGTCCCTCTCATTGTTTTATTTGCAATGCCTGAATGAGTTCAAAGATCAGGTTTACAAAGTTTATGAAGTTGCTTCTATTCAGCCTGGTGCAGAGGATACCAATTGGGAATAGACCGAACTCTTGAGCCAGTTAACAACAGCTGTAAATGTGTAAGGGGGAGCCCCTTCCTTCTTCAAGCACCTCGTACAAATCCCCACCAGAAACCAGTTAATGAATGGATGCTAATAATGGGTGAGCCAGAAGAAGAGGTGGGGAGAAGCTTGATATCAAAGGAGCCATGAGGGGTTATTAACATAGCCACAGAAAATTAAGCAAAATAAAAGAAGCATCAAGAAATAAAGAATTACTAGAATTTGCTGTAATTTGTACTATCTTCAAATTTTATTTTATTTTTTAAAAGTTTATTTGGGGGGTGAGAGAGAGAGGGAGAGAGAGGAAGAGAGATTGAGACTGAGAATCCCAAGCAGGATTCGTGCTATCAGCACAAAGCCTGATGTGGGGCTTGAACTCATGAGCTGTGGGATCATGACCTAAGCTGAAATCAAGAGTCAGATGCTTAACCCACTGAGTTGCCCAAGGGCCCCTTCAATTTTTTTTCTCTCTTTTTTTTAAAATTTATTTTTGAGAGACAGAGAGAGACAGCATGAGCAGGGGAGAGTCAGAGAGAGAGGGAGACACAGAATCAAAGCAGGCTCCAGGCTCTGAGCTAGCTGTCTGCATAGAACCCAATGTGGGGCTCGAACCCTCTAACCAGGAGATCATAACCTGAGCCAAAGCTGGGAACCAGATGCTCAACCGACTGAGCCACCCAGGCACCCCTCAAATTTTATTTTTAGACCTAACATACAGCATGTAGAGAAAAGAAGGAAGGAGCGTGGTGTTAACTCACTTGATTTTGAATACAATCTCAGGGTTTTATCAGTCAGTCACCCAGTTTTCCGATTCTCAAGTTCCTCTTTCCTCTCCAGTAAAATGGGGTTAACAAAGCCTCATGTCACAGGGTTGTTGTTTGGATTAGAATTGAAATAATCAAAACAGCTGGCCAAGTGCCTGGACCAGAGTCAGCATTCAATCAGCAATAGTCAATATTATCACTGTTATGCTCAAATTCCTTTTGTTAAAACTTGGACCACAAAGTAAATATTGACCCTCTAATCCATTGGCTTTCAGCCCAAATTCTTAAGCTAAGTTGTCTTCTGTGTCACCAGTTAAAACTAAGAGATGTAAAGATCCTGGATTTCTGTCCCTTTTAATCTGGAGGTCACAGGATTTGTTCACACGAAGATGATAGAGAAAAAGCATTTTTACTTACTCAACTCCCAAACCTTACCAAAAATACCAAGGAGTTAGAAAAAGAGAAAAACATACCATCTGTAAGTGTTATAAAAGAATTACCACCATCTCAAATCATAAACTATGGAACACACCAAAATACCACGTGATCTAAACCTAGGTGGTGGAGGGTGCTGAACAAGATGCACTCCACCTTTGATCTCAAGCAGAATTTATTGTCCCTAAAATGTCAACCTTTGAGCAGGGCTGTCAATGCTTATTTGATTAGGATCTAGGGTTGTATATAAAATGCAGGAGAGGTGAACAATGCCCTTTTAGAAACCCCATTCAGGAACACGGGTTGCCCAAAGAATAAGCCCTAGGAATGATTATGTCATTGATCAATGATGAATGATAGCTGTCATTGATAACTGATGAATACAGGAGGAGGTCAAGGGGGTTCCAAAAGGAAGAGGAGGCAGAAAATTCAAGAATGTAAGTCAGAGAATCTGTGGCCTTGCTGTTAGCCAAAGTAGCATCTCAGATGTTGAAAACTGAAACAAGACGTCCTCCAGGATGAAATAAATAGTAGATCTTCTGACTAGAACTAAATATTCTGTTTACCTAGAGCTGAAACTGCTGTCAGTAAACTCACTCTTGCCCTGTCTTCCTTATAACATTTGTCCATAGATAGCTTGAAAAAGTTTAACCATTAAAAAATGTTAACAAAACCAAAAGAAGAGAGAAGAAACAAAAGATACGTATGTGTATTACAAGAGGGGTACCCATGTCAATGGGAAAAACAACTCTTTATAGTTTGGAAGTGATTTCTCCCTGCATAAATATGTTCAAGCATGCTGTACAGTGGTTCAAAGAGATTATCACACACACACACACACACACACACACACACACACACACACTGTTAATCTAGAAGATAAAGGAATGAAAAAGAAAATGATATGACGGATGAAAGTCCTTTTAGAAGCAATAAAACATAAACACAAGTGATGTAGAAAACTTAAGAATAATTCTGAAGAAATCACACAAGATAAAATGAAAGAGAAAAGCAACAAAAATGATCATGCATAAGTTAATGCATATACAAGGGCTAAATAAGAGCCAATATATGTAGAATTGGTGCTTCTGGGGGGAAAAATCCCCAAAGTTATTCAATGACATTTTAAAAGATAATTTTCTTAGATACAGACTAACATCTACAGAGCTAATAATACATTATACCTCAAAAAAAAATACAGCATGGTAAACATGAAACTAAATCCCAGTGAATGACTGGCCCTCAAAAGGGTAAAGAAAAAATGTCATGAAGCTATCTAAACAAGAGAAGCAAGTTACTCAGAACTGACCTCAGTATTCAAGGACAGAAGAGAACTGATCATCACAAACACATTTCTGAGGGAAACAGTGTATCTTCCAAATTGCATGCAAAGTCACAGTAACACTCAGCCATGGAAATAATCCACATCACCAAGGCTCTCATAGGGAGGGACTACAGTAGCCAGGAGTCATTCTTTAAAAACACTGCTGCCTAAACTCAGTCAACAACGCTAGAAACAAAAATAATGGACTCAGGACCAGAGTAGCTATGTTAAGACTAGTAGAAGGTGAGTCCATTCCAATGTAGCAACAAGATGAAACATCTATAAAAAAATATTAAAGAACACAAAATTTTCAAAAACACACACAAACTGTAAAAAGAATGTAACATATAAAATACAAATATAATAGTAATAACAGCAAAAACAGGGCTGGAGGAAATAGTAATGGTCTTTACTTTCTTATGGGGTTGTTGTAATTAAGTAAAAATAAATGCACTTGACTTTTATTAAAATCATAGTTGTAATTTTTTATAAATACTCTTTCTAGCTATATTTCAATTTGTTTCTACTTTACCCAGAAAAGTGCCCTGAATAATGATTACCAAATTTTGACTGTTGTTACTTCTCAGTGATTTACTTTTTTTAATGTTTATTTTTGAGAGAGAGAGAGAAAGTTTGAGCAGGGGAGGGTCAGAGAGAGAAGGAGATACAGAATTCAAAGATAGGCTCCAAGCTCTGAGCTGTCAGCACAGAGCCTGACACGGGGCTTGAACCCACAAACCACAAGATCATGACCTGAGCTGAAGCCGGACACATAACCAACTGAGCCACCAGGCTCCCCTATTTCTCAGTGATTTAAAATTAGGAATTTGGTGGGGGCAACTGGGTAACTCAGCTGGTTGAGAGTCCAACTCATGGTTTCAGTTCAGGTCATGATCTCACAGTTTGTGAGTTTGAGCCCCACATTGTGCTCCACACTGACAGCGTGCACCTTGCATGGGATTCTCCCTCTCTCTGCTCCTCCCCCACTTGTATTCTCTTTCTCTCTCTCTCACTCTTTCTTTCAAAATAAATAAACTTTAAATTAATAAACAAAATTAGAAATGTTTTTAAACTTTTTCGCTTTTCTTAATGGCTTGCATTTCTTCATAATTATCAGAATTTTTAGGTAAAAGAAAGATTATTTATCCTTACAACAAAATTTAGCATCAGACAAGAGCCACTGAGTAAAGTGAGTAGCACCACTGGCCATGTCCCCATTTCCTCATGGTCTTGGGCCAAGTTACACATGAATGCTATAAACGGCCACCTAATGCTCTCTGTGTGTCTGTCGGTCAAAAGCCACCTTCCCACACCATCCTTCCCTGAGCTGCACTGCTCCCTGGAGCCCTGGAGCTCCAGACCATGGGGCGAGAGTTGGGTGAAGAATCATCTTGGAGCAGAGGCCTCTTTGCCTCCATCAGGTCACTCCTACAGTACCATCTGGCTCCTCCCACTGCACTTAGGGACAACCTGAAGTCCTCTCCATGTCCCACAGAGCCCCGTGACATCTGGCCACAACCACCTCACCATCACCAATGGCCATGCCACCAATGTTCCCTGGACACGAGTTCTCCACACTTCTTCCCAGCTTAGTGCCCTCGCTCTTCCTTGCCTCGGAGAGCTCCTCTTCCTGGTCTTCGGAGCATCTCCTCCAGACCTCATGAATCTCACCATCTCACTGACGCCTCCCTCCTCACCTGTTCCATCCCACCCTGAAACCTTCCACCTCTTAGCATTACCTGGAACCACCCATGCATGCACTCCTTACCGGCTTACTGTACCTCCCACCATGAGGCTTCAGGAGACAAAGGACCACCTCTGGCTTTTTCACTGCTGAGTCCCCAGTGCCTGGAAGCCCCCCAGCACACAGCCACTCCTGGACCTCTGTGCCAGGTCTCATGAAGGATACCTAGGATCCCTCAAATGAATAAAAACCTGTGGATGACGGACTGGCTTCACGGGCATGTGACCCGTACAGTTGCACATGCCCTCAAGTTCAGAAGTGCTTTGCACCTGAATTAATTCTCTGTTGTCACTAATATAACATATCCAAGTATTCACGATTCTCAATTTGGGGGGAAGTTCTTATATTTCCATGTGAATTGGCCCCCTTATGAATTATGTCATTGGTTCTTTGTGGGGTAAACAAAGGAACGAATGAATGTTACCATCAGGCAATCGCTTCAGCTTCAAAAGCTGTTTCCTGCAAGGTAGGGAGGATGACTGCCCCCCAGCAAAGAGACCCCAGAATGCACAGCCAGCCACACTTCTACCACATGCACAGGGCAAAACTATTTTTTCAACTTCAAAGGCCCTTTGCTTATATGGTTCCATCTATTTGCAATGCCTACTGTTGTCACCTGGCTAGCTGCTCGTGACCCTCAAGACAAAGAGAGGGTATTTCCTGCTCTAGAAAGCTTTTCCACCTTAGAGGGTGAGAGGAGCCTCCTATCAACTCTCAAAATACTTTGCTTGCTTTTATCATAGCACTGTTTAACCATGCGGCTGGGGCCATCATTTCTTCGTGTCACAAACCTCCCCTGCTTCTCTGGTCCATGCCAGGTCCTAGCATTGACACCCAGGATCCAGAACTGTCTGTAACCCCATCTTGCAGGGCAGACAGACAAGTCTTCCATCTCTTCTTCCACCTCTGCTGAGCCCACAGAAGGTGCTCACTAACTGCTTGCAAAATGACTGAATGGCTCAGAGTTAGGATTAGGGCTTAAGAGATCTGTTTGCTTACCAAGTCTTTGCCAGGAATATGCAACAGGACCTTGGACAAGTCATTGGTCTGTCCCATGAGAAGTTTCCCCTTCTGCAAAATAGGATGACAGGAAGGCCAGACTACATATCCTCTCTCTTGTCCAGATCCAAGAGCTACAAATAGGCAATTAAAATACCAGCAGCAACCAGTATTTGGTAGGCACGTCTTGGGTACTGGGCACTTTGAACAGCACCTTCCCTAGTCCTTGCAAGAACTGTGTAAAAGAGATGATTTTCAGAGGAGGAATGTGTGGATTAGAGAATTTAGGTACATTCTGCCCACTCTTGTGCAATTTCTACAGGACTGTTCCAGGATGAGCACTTACCTACCTGACCCAAAGCCTGTGCTCCACACCACAGCGTGGCACTGCCCCCTCCTCCAGCCTCATCCTGTCTTCAGTTCCAGGACCCCAGTTGGTCCAAAAACAGAAAGGCAGATTGAATCAAGAATGAGGAGTATAAGATTCTGCACATTTCATATGGTTTTTCCACTGGCCACCCTCCAGTTAGCCAAGGTTGGAAAGGGGGACATTCATCTCTTCTGGTTGGCATGAAGCCCCTCAAATTCATGGAGGCCAAGTCCAAGGGGCTCCTGGAAATCACACCCACAGCACACAAAGCCTGTGGTTCACACCCATCTGGGTTGAACAGAAGAGACGGCTTTCCCCCAGAAGCCGGTTCCTGCGCTTCCCTTCCATCGAGCTGCTGACAAGGGCTCCAGAGTGACTGTCAGGAAGTCGACCATGTGGCAGATCTTCCCATGTAGCTCCAGCCCTTTCTCCAGGCTCGCCCTCTGACAGTTATTACTACTGCAATAAATTCTTCAGTAAAACAAACAGGCATGCTGTAAATTTATTAGTCTGGGCACTCTGTGTTACTTAACATAACAGCTAATCTTAAACAGGTAACTACTGCAGTAAATAAACCAGTTTATTTAGGCACTGTCAGCTCTAAGTGCTCACAGGGGCTTGGAGAAATGGCAATGGCCTTTATACCCATGATATATGCCTGCATAAATTACATTTGCCCACTCAGATATCTGATGGCAACTTACCACCTGGGAAGAGTTCGACACCTAGAACATCTCTGTGAACTTGAAGAGTCTGTGTTCAGGAGACAGAGAACCAAATAGGTAAGTACATATGTAGGTAGAATTTCTAGAGGTTTTCTCTGTGCAAAATGAACCAGCATCCCAAACTTGCATAGTATGGCAATGTGTGTAACGTAGACTGAGGTTTTTCTGCCAGAAAACTAAATGGGGACCAGAGGTAGGAGAACAGAGAGAGAAATACCTTCTCCTCACCTGGGTCATTGGAAATCAGGCCCTGACATCATCAGCCCCCATACCGTCCAATCCCATGCCTCTCCAGATACCAAGTATAGGCAAATAGGAGATATCAATCCTCTGTGCCAGATTCCAAAGTGGGATCTTTATATGAAATGCTTCTTCTCTCACATTTCTTGTGGCCTGAAGTCTGAAATCAAGGTGTCAGCATGGCTGTGCTCCCTCCAAGACTGTGGACAGAATCTTCCCCAGCTCCACTGGTAGCAGACCCCCTTGGCTTTCTGCCTCCTCACTCTAGTCTCTGCTTCTGTCTTCAGACAGTCTTCATCTCCACATCTGTGTCTTTTCTTATGGGAACACCAGACATACTGGATCAAGGGCCCAGTCTACTCGAGAGTGACCTCATTCTAACTGTAGTTACATCTGCAGTGACCCTATCATCACACAAGGGCACATTCTGAGATACCGAAAAGGACATGAATTGTGGAGTGGGGAGCCTGTCCAACCCAGTTCAGATACCTACCATCCATCAAGATGCTTCAAAGAAGAGCATAGCATTTTACTTTGGCAGCACTTTGTGCCCATTTTAAAGATGAGGACATTAAGATCAGGAGATATCCAGTAACTTCCTGAACAAGGTCCCAGTGTGGATACCAAAGCTGGGTACCAGCTGTGATACCAATGTCCCCATTTTCCTCAGGACACTGAGAAGCAATTCTCTGGCCAGTGCTCAAACCACGTGAAGTTCCCCTAGAGCCCTCTCTTAAAAAAAAAAAAAAAGACAGAGTGGATGCAGGCATGCATGTGTATCTATGCGTTTAATGACATTCATCTCATTGGAAAACATAGTTTAAATTGTTTGAAGGTCAATTGCAAATGCTAAAAGAACCAAGGCCAAGAGAAGAAGATGATATACAAAGGAACCAAAACTTTCTCAGACCATATTTGGATTCAACTGCCTGTTACCCAGAGCCCTGAAAATAAATGCACCAATAAATAATTATTTCCTGCCCCACACATTACCAAATATGACTGTGCCCAGTCTGGCGGCCAAGGAGCCAACCCATTGTTCAAATGCCTGGCCCCACCCCCCTACTTGGCTGCAAAAACTGTGGCTTCGCTTTCCTGTGAATCCTAACTCAAAAAATAGAATGGCACACAGTCAGCAAATGCCTCATGTTGGCTCGCCACTGGCCAGCACTGGGATCAATTAGATAAATACGGAGCAATGGGGTTTCCTCCGAATATGGTCAAGAACACAGTCTCCTCAGGAGCTGCTGATTTCAGTACCTTCTGCCCTGGAGATGGTGCCCAGAGCCCTGCCCTCTCACATTGTCTCCACTCAGAGCCACCCTTTGCTAAAGGTGTGACCACTGGAAGGCAGACTGTGAAAATCGTTTTGCACCTTGCTTTGGGGTAAATCCTAGGCAAGTGCATATCATCAGGTCCCACCCAGGAAGGCGAGTGCAGCAGTAGCAACAACAAAAGACACAGGAGATTTGGACACGACTCAACCTTGATTGGAAACCTACTCCACTACCCATTGGCCGTGTGACCTTAGGCTAGTCCCTTCACCTCTTTGGTCTGTACTTCCTTACTTGAAGTGAATTGTACCTACTTCTGCATCATACAAGCTAACACAAAAAACTCCTATCCCAGAGGAAGCCTTATACATTAGATTCCATTATCTCCTGCACAAACAGGGAAACCAAGGTGAATGTTGACCATTACAATCCTGATGAGCAAAACGGAGATTCCAGCCCAGATTCCCATTACAGTCAAGGTTATTATGTTCAGAGTGGAAACGTCCCTCCTTAAGGGATGATGTCTTGAAAAGGTGTATTTCTGCCTAGGTGTCTATACTTTAGCATAATCTTTATCCAAGACACTGGGGCTGTCTGTCTGTAGGTACATCTGCTTCACTAGAACACACACTCCTTGAAAATTAGGGCAAGTATCATCCAATTCGGTATATCAAATGCCTTGTAGGTGGTCTAGAACATTGAAGGCTTTAATGTATATTTATTGAACAATTGAACAGGGTAGAAAGCTTCCTCTGTTCCCCCCTAGCACTTTCACATCTCCTGCCTGAGCTATTCCTTCTCTGCATGGGCTCCTTCCTCAAATGATTGCAAGGTCCATGTTGGCAGTGACTAAGATTGCCTCAGTCACATTCTTATGACTTAGTGAAATGCCTAGCACATAACAGGTGCTAAATAAACTACTGTTGAAAACAGATGAAGAGTTTTTTAGTAGGACAATGGAGGAAATAAAGGGGAGAGTAACTTTAATTGCATAAAATACCTACCAATTGCCAGATACTTTACTTGGTGCCTTCCTTTCTATTAATCGTCATGCATACACACACACACACACACACACACACACACACACACACACACAGCAGTTCTATCCCCATTTTTATAGTGAGCAAAACTGAGGTTTCAGTGAACCAACTTGTCCAAGACCACACAGCCAGTGATTGCCTGAGCTCAAATGAAGTTCAAGTCTGTCTGCAAATCCCCTACTACACCACACTGTTTCTTTGAAATCTAAACAAAACATTGCCTCCTTTGTGATTTTTATCTAGAACCATCTGGGAGCCCCTCCTTGTTGACCTCTTGCCACCCTTGGTGCGAGGAACCCATGGTGGGAGCCAGCCCAGCTTAACAGTGAACTGTGCTGGTCGTGGGTAGAGTTGAAGGGCTAGACTTTCTGGCCAATATGCCTGTATCATCCCAGGAACCTATTCTGCATGAGTCTGGGGCATTCAGACTTCACAGCCACAGGGCGGTGGAGACCATCGCCCCAAGCTCTGCAGGAGACTGATCACGCCAGTGTGAGCTGAGCTGAGCACATGTCCCCATGGCCAGCCGCCACCAACCAGGAGATGGAATGCTGCTTGTGGTGGCCATGGTTTCCTCAGGCATGTGGAGGGCCACTTTACAGCATGAAATCGAGCCCTCCACGTCTGCCTAGCTCACCGCTGAGCCTCCAGGCAGAAGCGGGGGGGAACTGTTGGGCAGGAGTGTTGGGAATTTAGGGAGAAGAATTGCACATCTCAGAGGCAGGGGCAACTTCATCCTGAATGGAGGACGGGCACCAGCAGCCAGAGAATCAAGCAATGATTGAGTGCAGAGTCTGTTAATACCATTCGGTCCTCAAGGCAATGCCTTTCTCAGTGGCCATTTTACAGATGGGAACACTGAGGCTCATCGGACATTAAGAAAAAGAAGAAATGATGGAGTGAAGTGCTTCTACTCCACCCCCATATTAAATGTGAGAGCAAGATGTCAAAGCTCGAATCTGGAGATTTCTCGACCACATCAAGAAGACTATAAGTCCTAGAAGACAGAGAACTATGCCTGTCTCTTCCTTCATAAGAATTCCATCATGGTGAAAGTGTTCACATGTTTGGATTGCTCATTTGAGTTCTCTTCTTTACCCATTTGGAAGGGGACTGGCAAACCTCCTCAGGGCTAAGCAGGATGTGTTCTAAAGGTCATATGTATTTGTCCATCTGCAGATTTTGATCCCAGGCTTTTGAGTCTGCCATGGCCATACATGGGGTCCATTTCTATAAAGCTGAGCCACACCCATCTAACGCTGAGGAAGGGAGGTTCGAAAGTCAGGGCAGCTGCCCACCACAGGCGAGCCACAGAGGGCAGACTCCGAGCCGCCCCCTCCCAAGCTGCTTTGCAGGAAGCAATAAGCCTTATGTGGCCCACAGAAGCCCTTCAGAGAATGCCCTGAGGTCTGGGCTCTCCAGCCCCCCGTGTGTCCCCTCTCAGATTCCTCTCCAGACAGGACTTTAGCAAACTGGAATCCCCCTCCGCACCTCATCCCCAGCACACTGGACACATCGGCCTGACATGTCTTTCCAATTAGGCCAGTCCTGAGCTGCAGAGAAACAGGAAACCGCCAGCAACCTCAGACCCATCCAGACGCAGGAAACCGGGCAGAGACAGGGGCGGCCCTAGCAGCGGTGTCAGCCCTGAGCCAGGGCACAATGCAGCCAGCCTCTGCCCGCCAGATGCTGCCCACCCCTCCCACAGCAGGCCAAGGGCCTTGCCTGAGGAGCAGAGGTGGGGAAGCATGCCCCACCACTTTGTAGCTGTGAAATCTTGAACAGATTTCTCTGTCTCTCCAAAGCTCCTGAGAGACGCCCCCATGCACTGGGACTGCCACCTTAAAGGACACTGGTAGGGACACACACCATGAGATGGTGTTTGCAAAACCTCAGCACGGCACCACGCACACAGTGAGTCCTCGTTTGTGCCAAGGGATGGGCAGGGCCTTTACACAAGCCATCCCCTTGGTGCCTAGGGGAGCGTTGGGAGGCCCATTTAACAGATGGGAAAAACTGGGCCAGGGTCTGTATAAAGTGCAGTGGAAGAGCACTGCTTCAGGATCCCAGAGGGACGCAGCCTCCAGTCTCAGCCCCATTTGTTAGATCGGAACTGGCAATGCGGCTGTCCGGTCCACACTCGCCACGGCACCAGAACACATCATCTCCAAGTCCAGTCTTGTATCTTGGGGATGGCGCCCGGGGCTCCGCTGCATCGTGGACGCATCTGAGGTCCTGAGAGCTTCCCTCACATGCCTGCGGTCCCCCCCCCCGCCCCCCCAGCGTGACGAAGCTGACATTTAGCTTTGCCACAGATCTCTGTTGCTTTCCAAACCCTGCGTCTCAAGTTAACACATCCAATAATCTCTCTGTGCAGGCGCTGGAGAAGGATGGCGTAACTGCTCTCCAGAAGGTTTCTAGGGAACTAAAACAAAACGCTGGAGAAGCTGGGGTCTGCACTGAATCAGCATCTCCATGGCAGACGACTTGCCCCAGCCCCCCTCTGGCCCCTGAGGAGGCACGCGTTGTTCCTTGAAGTTCCTTGAAGTTCCGCACACGGCCATCCGGGTATCCCAGACCAAGACTCAAAAGTTGGCAGTTCCTCAAAAAATTCAACATGGGATTGCTATATGATCCGGCAATTCCACGTCTAGGTAAACAACCAGAAGAATGAAAAGCAGTGACTTAGGCATCTATAGACGTATGTTGACGGCAGCACTATTCACAACAGCCAGAGCATGGGAGCAAACCAGCTGTCCTTCGAGGGATGAGTGGATAAGCAAAGGGTGATACATCCGTACAACGGGACTTACCCAGTCTCAACAAGAAAGGAGATTCTGACACCTGCAGCCACACAGATGAACCTTGGGGACATGATGCGAAGTGAAACAAGCCAGTCCCCAAAAGACAATTCCACTTCTGTGAGATACCCAAAATTGGCAAATCCATAGACACGGAGAGTGGAACAGAGTTTAGCAGGGGCGGGGGGAGGAGAGAATGGGGAGTGAGTGTTTCATGAGGACAGGGTTTCTGCTTGCAGTGATGAAGTTCTAGAGATGGGTGATACACATGGATGCCCAACATTATAAATATACCTAATGCCACTGAACTGTAGCTTTGAAGAGGGTCAAACAGAAATTTTATGTATATTTTACCACACACACACACACACACACACACACACACACACACACACACACACAAAGGAAACAAAGGATCCTCCTCCCTAAATTTCAGTGCCCCGCAATGGGGAAACAACAGGAGGCAAGTGGTTTTCCTCTTCGGGATCCTTCAGCAAAGCCCCATGATTCAGGGCCAAGCACCCTTCCCCTCAGCAGGCACCCAGCACACCCCCAGCACCCAGCACAGTCCTCGTGGATGGGTGTGTGGAGGTCCCTCAGGAATCAGGGTGTCAAGAAATGGGGCTATTTTTAGTAGGAAAAATGAACTTTCCAACAAAGATAGATGGGTGTTTCAGATCCTCTCAGGTGGGGCAAAGGGTTAACGAGGAAAAGAAAGATCAATGTCTCGCCCTGAAATTTTACAGTCACAGATTTTAATGCAAAGAAGCTGTTGAGCATGAGCACTGTAAATCTTTGATGAAAACTCATACAGCAAGTCAAATGCCTTCCACATTGTCTGTGCTCCCAGGGAGTGTCCTTGGCCCCCTGCAAAAGGCTCAGAGAAGGACTTCACTGGCCGACTTGGCCCTCCCCTGGCTCCTTCATTTTAGCTAACATAGTTTTTTTATGGGGGGCAGGGGAAGGGGTGCAGGGGGAAGGAAACCCTCTAGTAAAACAAACTAAAACAAAACTATGAAATAACCAAAGGTACCAAACCTGATGTGTTTAAATCCTGATGTGATGAGAAAGCTTTCCAAGCTAAGCATGGCGCTCAGAACATAGGACACCAACCTCTCCTCGCACCCACCTTTGCTGGCAGGAAATCATTTGCAAACTCAGCGTGTGAGTGCCCATGAGCTCACACTGCAGCTCATCGTCAGTCGGATTCTGGCTTCATTTCAAATCGCTATTAAAAGTGTTTAATGAAACGTCAGTCTTTGGCCTTCCCTTTAGGAATTATGTGTGTATGTGGGTGTAGGCATGTGTGTATGTCTGTGTGTGTATGTGTAGGTGTGTGTGTGTGTGTGTATGTGTATGTGTAGGTATCTATGTACGTCTGTGTGTGTGTGTACTTATGTGTGTATGTCTGTGTGTGTGTGTGTAGGCATGTGTGTATGTCTGTGTATGTATGTGTAGGTGTGTGTGTGTATGTACAGGTATGTGTGTATGTGTAGGTATGTGTGTGTATGTGTAGGTGTGTGTGTATGTGTGTATGTGTAGGTATTTGTGTATGTCTGTGTGTGTATGTGTAGGTGTGTGTATGTATGTGTAGATGTATGTGTGTTTAAGTGTGTGTATGTCTGTGTCTGTGTGTGTGTATGTATAGGTGTGTGTGTATGTCTGTCTGTGTCTGTGTGTGTGTATGTGTATGTGTAGGTATTTGTGTATGTCTGTGTGTATGTGTAGGTGTGTGTGTATGTATGTGTAGGTGTGTGTGTGTAAGTGTGTGTATGTCTGTGTGTGTGTCTGTGTGTGTATGTCTGTGTGTGTGTGGGTGTGTGTAGGTGTGTGTGTTGGTGAAGGTGTGTGTGTATGTTGGTGTCTGTGTGTGTGTAGGTGTGTGTGTATGTCTGTGTGTGTGTGTGTAGGTATGTGTGTATGTCTGTGTGTGTGTATGTGTATGTCTGTGTGTGTATGTCTGTGTGTGTGTGTAGATGTGTGTTATGTATGTGTAGATGTGTGTGTGTGTAGGTGTGTTTATGTCTGTATGTGTATGTGTAGGTGTGTGTGTATGTCTCTGTGTGTATGTGTAGGTATGTGTGTATGTCTCTGTGTGTATGTGTAGGTATGTGTGTGTGTGTGTGTGTGTGTGTGTGTGTGTAGGGGTGTGTGTGTGTGTGTGTGTGGCCACCCCCCCACAAGCACCCCAGCCTGGCTTTCACATGCAAAATCCAAAGATCCAAGTCTTTCTCACAGCTGGAAGGAAGTGGGGCTCTCTAGGTCAGCATATATTTCTGGAGGGAAACCGAGTCCCTGAGTTTATTAACTTGTCCAAGGTCATTTACAGAGCTTCCCTGCCTCCACATCCAGGGCTCTTGGCCCCACACACCACGCCTCTGCTCAGAGAGTGACATGAACCTGGGAAGGAGGCCCAGTGAGCTGCCCACAAAGCCAGAAAGGCTTTTGAATACTTGTCTAAAATATTACACTGTTTAAGTGAAGGCACTTGAAACAGCAATTGTATCCCTCAGACTGCATCTTCCAGAAATAAGTCAGCGCCTCAGTATGGCATTTGTTACAAAGCAAGAAATTGTTTCACTCGATATTTCACTCATAATTGTTTCATGGACATCCATTAATTTTTGAATCATGAAACTCCCTTCATTGTTTCTAACCAGGGTCCTGCTCCGAGTCTTCCACACCCTATCATCATTGCATAATTTTTCTGCCATTATTTTCTTTTGCAAAAAATCAATAAATCATTTGTGATTCCTCTAATTGAGACCACATGCCTATAGCGTAGAAATTCAACATTTACCTTAAACAGCAAATCTATTCTGTCAGATATGATGATGTGGGAATTGTCAGGAAAAGATAATGATCTTATTCCAGGCATAGGCCTGTGTGTAAACACACACACACACACACACACACACACACACACACACACACACAGCAGAAGTTAAAACCAAAGTTTCTGAAGGAAGAGGACCAGAGTGTTGTGACTTTTACTGGCTCCCTGCAGGATGCATGCACAGCTCTCACTCCTGCATTGGCAATTGTGTAGTTGAATGCGAATTGTCTGGGATGGAAGCCTACCTAATGCTCATTGGCATGGCAGGAAGGGGATTGCATTAAGAGTCAGGAAATCCCAGTTCTAGCCCGCATGTTGCAATAACAATCACTAGGTAGTCATTTCTGCAGGCATGTCAGATGACATATACATACCATATATATTCCAAGACCCCCACAGCCCCCCCCCCATTTTATAGGGCAGAAACTGACCTCAGAGGTGGTGCCCAGGGCTATCTGGCCTGGAGGTCACTGGCATCAGCCTGCCCCATCCCCTTGCCACCCTCAATGTTGGTAGACTTGAGAGAAATCTTTTAAAATGGGATGGTTGGACCAAAATGATTTTAACAGTGTTTTCCAGCTCAGAACTGTCCTGTGCTGCTTCAGGTCACAGCATCACCACCTAAAATGGCCACACCGCAATTACTTTGCATCCAAATGCGTCGTTGTGAGCAGGGTCTAAGGAATCCTGGTTCATAGGCACCCCATGGCCCATGCTGAGTAACCAAGCTGTCGTCAATGGAGCACAAAAACAGACCCAACTACTCCTCTGCCCGTATCCACAACTTGGATGTTGTGACCTTGCAACACCTCCCATTTCCCACCCTTGACTCCGGGTTGGTTGAGAGGACCTTCAAGTCCTCCAGGTGGCCAGGGATTTCTCTCATGTCTTCTCCTCCCCAGAGAACAAGGGCCGTGGCTTCTTGACCTCCATCTGCCCCACCTGATGCCAGATCCTGACTCCAGCTGGCTGTTGGGCTTTCTTCCTGACACAAAGCTTCATTCTCAAGGTTGCCACCCTGGGGGCCTTCCTCTGGTCTCTAGGGTCAGACAACCTCCATCACACCCTTGCAAGAAGACCTGATCCTGGCTTCACCTTCAGCAATCCAAAGGGTTCCCTGAACCGTCCTCACACGGCAGCCCCATCCTGGCTTCCTACTACCCTCCTGGAGCCGCAGGGACTTCTCCTTAAACAGCACACCTAAAGCTGAGGGCAGCTCTCGGGAGAAATATGACTTAAGCCAGGCATACAAGCCTATCACCTCCCTCATTCTAAGAATCATAGTTCTGTTCACGCAGCCAAAACTGCATTATTTGTTGGTCCACTTAGGTACCATGGGATTTTGTGAACCCAATGCATCTCAAACCTCCAAGATCCCCAGAGCCCTGATAATGTTCACTAGGCCACTTTTACCCCTTTCTCTTCTTAGAAAGTTGTTCTTTTCTAGACCCCACATTAGAAACTACCTCTGTCCTGTTAAAGAGAAGATAGCCCCATTTTACAAAATGAGCATAAGATTTGGAGCCACAGACCCAAACTCATGTCAAGACTCCAACCTTGGGGCGCCTGGGTGGCTCAGTCGGTCAAGCGTCCGGCTCCCAGCTTCGGCTCAGGTCATGATCTCATGGTTCGTGGGTTCCAGCCCCGTGTTGGACTCTGTGCTGACAGCTAGCTCAGAGCCTGGAGCCTGCTTCCTATTCTGTGTCTTCCTCTCTCTCTGACCCACCCCTGCTCGTGCTGTTTCTCTCTGTCTCTCAAAAATAAATAAAAAACATTAAAAAAAAAAAAGACTCCAACCTTCATCATTGGATGGTGTTGGATGTGGGTGGGTACCTTCTTGTCCACATTGAACCTCCATTTCATGATCTAGAAAGTAAGAGGCACAGTGTTTCCAACTGCACCGAGCATTTTGCAGAGATTCATGGCATCAAAGTCTGACCCAAAGAACTCCAAATACCTGGAAAATATTATTGATAACAGTGCTAATAATTATGAAAATGGAAGCAGTGAATTACAATGTATATCATGGTGTCTCCGAATTCTGATGAATGGGGATCATTTAGATCCTCATCACACTATCCAGGATATTCACAATCCAGTTTCTCGTCCACCACAAATTCCGTAACACTGTCAACATTCTCAAGTGACTTGTTAAAAGAACCTTTGACCCAGACAAGGAGGATGATGAAGCCATCAGGGCTCTCTATTGCATCTATGAAATCAGCATCTGTCATGGAGAGTTTTTGAAAAAAACATTTTTTTATCTTCCTAATTTTACCATCGCTGTGCCCATACTTCTCCATCATGGCTGCATAATTAAAAATCAAAGTAAAATATTTAGCTCTTAAAATTCCTTAAGGCTGTCACTTTATGTTCTGCTTCTATCCCTGGAGCATCCTTCATCTTCCTACTCAGCTCCCCCACCAGCAACTTCAAACGAGTGCAATCTTTCCATCACCTCCCCCTCCCCAAATCCCAACTTGACACCCTCCTCTCGGCCAGCCCTCTTTGTTGGAATGTGTTCAATTCCTATTGTGGGGAAGATAGGGCGTTTTTAAAAGTTGCTTTGTTAATAAAATGCCTCAGTTTTAAAAGTTTGCTCAGCAGCGTGTGTCTCTTAATGTGTGTCAACTCCTGTTTGGATCAATTGACGTGGGATGCTCTATTAATTATTCATTTTTGCAGAATGGAAATTAATTATTGTGCATGAGATTCTAAACACATATGGCTACAGTGCCTGCTGGACTGGCCCCCCTGCCAGGATTTCAGAGACTCAGATTCAGAGGTAATATGTTGTTTTGCAAAGCCAAGACCTCCTAAGGATTCCAAGATACAAGAATTGAAAAACTGACATATTTCTGTACGTGGTCCAAATCCTGCCCTCCATGGATGCACCCCTGACTTCCCTGCCGTGTCTTCCAGGATCCTTGCTGATAAGGGGCAGCCTCTGAGCCTCTCACTATGGCTACAGCCATCTGAAGCCTTAGCTCTTTGTCCTTACCTCCAAATCTGTGCTTCTGCAGTGGTTCTCTTTGCCCAGAGTCCTTCCAATGAGTCCTCCCAGAGGGGAGGAGCAGGTCTGGAGTGTTCCCTTTGCACTCCATTCTGCCTCTGTCATTTCGTTTATCACATTGTGTTGGGATGGATCCTCTGCTCAGCTATCTCATCATTTGGTGAGAACTTCGTGGGTAAGAATTAAATCACATTCCATCTTGTATCCCCTCATTGCCCACTGAAGGTGAGAAGCTTGCCAGAGCACATGGGTGGCTCAGTCAGTCAAGTATCCGACTCTTGCTTTCATCTCAGGTCCGTGAGTTCAAGTCCCTTGTCAGGCTCTGCATTGACAGCTGGAAACTTGCTTGGGATTCTGTCTCTCTTTCTCTCTCTGTGTTCCTCACTGCCCCTGATCACTGTCTCTCTCTCTCTCTCTTTCTCAAAATAAATAAATTTTTAAATGTTTTTTAAAAAGATGAGTAGCTTATTAAATTGAGTTGGACCTATTAGGTTCATGGCAGAGTGAATGGGGGAGCTCACAGAGATATCTATCCCCACTGAGGAGAATGAAGAAGGAAGTCAATCCCTGGTAGAAGAGAGGGCAGGGTACACATCTTACTGCAGAAAGAAGATTCTGGAAGCTTTGGACATATAGGAAGCATGGGCAGCTCTGGAGGCAACAGAGGAAGAAGCACCTTGCTCAAGGCCATGCCATGGATCATGGCCCAGCTGTGGGAAAAAGTATCCTTCTCCTCAGTGTTCAGGGTTCTTCCCTCCCCACCAAATGCCCTAAGTCTCCTCACATGTTCTGCATCTTGTCACCTGCACTCACCCTCTAAAGTCCTCACAGAGGTAGCCTGGCATCCTGCCCTTCTGGTCCATCCAGGACACCCTTGATCAGAAGGTTCATGATATCCACATAACTTTATTACAAAACAGAAAATCATTCAATTCATCAAGTCATCCTTTTGTTTATTTTTTAAAGATTTTTTTTTTGTTTTTAAGTAATTCCTACACCAACGTGGGACCCTACACTCACAACCCCAAGATCAAGAGTCACACGCTCCACCAACTGAGCCAGTGAGGGTGGGGAAGCTAGTTATTCTTTTAATGGATGACCAATGGCCAAGAGGAGATCATTTGTGTTTTTTAAATCAGAAAACATGGTTTCCAAGGTCAATGCCTAAGAGCTTTCCAGAGTTCTATTGTTAACGGTATTTGAGAAATCCTTTTTATCAAAGTTTGAAAGCAATCTTCCTCCAGAAGAGGAAAGCTTTACATTTTAGAGCATTCAGAGTCTACTCAGTAGTTCAATATGGGGAAGCTGCTTATACTCATTGATGATAAGACTGGGTACATGCAGGAATCCATTGCAGTTCCTGACCACATCACCTGGTAACAAGATTGAAGGTAAAATTCCTAAATATATGGGACACTCTCTTATTAATGTAGATGGTGAAAGCTGAGTCCCAAATGTCATTGGTTGGATTGTCATTAAAGCTAATGACATACTTTAGTCCAAGGGAAGTTTAGAATCTCTGAAAGCATTGATAATCTTATGTTTTAGAATTCCATGTATTTCTTGAAAATTGAGTAGCATTTTTTTGTTTCTGAAAGTCCAAGTCTTGCAAAGTTCATTAATAAGAGTCTTGGGGGAATGTGTGCCTGCCTTGTTACTGGAAAAATGGATTCAATTTTTCAATTTTTCACTACCAATCAGTCTTCCAGCCACAAAAAAAGAAAAGTCTCACAGTATATTGAGAATAAGCAAACAATGACCAAAAGATACTTAATGCCCAGTTGTTGGGGTGAAGAGGTTTGGGGACATTCAAGGGAGCTTCAAGGCCTTGATTCCCATCCACAGTCCATCTTTACAGTCTTGCCAGGATTATGTTATTGGCAAGTAAGACATACTCTGGAAACATTGTTGGCAGTGCTCTTAAAATTACCCAGCGAATGATAATTCAATATCATGGCCAACTTAAGTATATTATTATGAGTAGAATAATGAAGCATTTTTTCTAACTTCCAAAACACTTCATATGACCAGACGACAGTTTTTCGAGCACCACAGTTATCTTCAGTCAGGATGCATTCTGACCTCTCCATTGTGTTTTCTCTAAACCAGGGGCTTATCTTTGACAATTAATGCTGGCCTCTTTGAGTTGTTTCAAGGTTTTTTTCCTCTTGGAGTGGTATGGGAAAGCAGGTTATGCTTCTGTTAGATGCAGATTTCTCTTAAAATAATCAAAATTCACTTTTTAGTGTATTTCTGTTTTATCAGAAGTGTCCCAATATTGAATCTGATCTATCTTTAACAGTCAATTAGTAATGACTCAGTCTTTTTCTCATGAAACCTGTTACATACCCTCATCCAATCTTTCTGTCTGTGGTTTGTTGTTGTTGTTGCTTTCTATCTTTGTTTTGTTCTTTTGTTCTGTTTGTTTTGATAAATACAAAAATTTATTTCCCCGGTTTAGTTAATTTTTGCCTTGCTGAGTCCACCAGGATGCTCTAGTCTGTCTCCATCTTCCCAGATTTTTTTCGGCCAGTATTTTTACTTTCTCCCCAGCCTTGATGTTCATCCCAAATTACTCCCTGTTCTTTTTCACACAGGTGATTAAATTACTAAAGGACACGGGGCTGAGGACTGAGTTCCCAGGCTCTAAGAAAGCTCTAGAACTTTGAACTTTATTTTGGACCCACTGATAACCAAAGGATTTGGTAGGAAGGGAAAATTTCTTCCATATAACACCCTTGTTTCAGTGTTCCCCTTGACTGCCCAAAATGGTACAATCTAGCCCCAAACATCAGTAACCAGGGCTAGAAGCAGAAGTGCCTAATTACCAACACAGACTTGAAATCATTTTTCTTAGCTTTAGTATTTTGAATGAATTCATACCTGAGTTTCTAGTTTTAAAGAATTCCATTCATCCTATAAACATTTATTGAATAACTATTTGGGGTTACACTTGTCTTCTTTTTCTTCAATTAATTTATAACTTAGAATCAGAAACATCTTTAGTGGGGAAGGTGGGAGGGAACCTTCAGCCTCAAGGGTTTGGATAAAGATGGACCTGGGAGTGACGGATCTGGGCCCAGCTCCAATGCCATCCTCTGTTCTCTGGGGATCACCCAGAAACTCTTGTCCACTCACTTGGGGAGGGCATGACCAGATGGTATTTAAAGTATTATTTTTTAGCTCTGGCAGTCTAAGTGGGGAGGACTTGAGGAAAGAGAGGAAGAGAGAGAGAGAGAGAGAGAGAGAGAGAGAGAGAGAGAGAGAGAGAACACAATCCTAACAGTAGGCTAGGCCCTTTGTTAACCTAATCTTGTTCTCCAAATTGCTGAATTGCCTTCCACATTACACAGGAAGGAGACTGGGGTCATGAGATATCATGATACACTGTGCCAGTTTCAGTTAGAACAGGACAGGTTTATGCATGTTCAGGGTACTCCTTCTACTGCAAAATATTTTTTTTTCTTGCTCATTTTAATGCTATCTCTCTTAGATTCCATTTAGTGAAAAACATACTCAGGTGTCGGAGAGCTGAAAGCCTTTCTGAAAGCAGGTTCCATTATGAAATTACTGAAAAAGATGTCGTATCTGCTCTTCTGCAGACCAACTGCCCCTTTAGCACTGGCATCCATGGTGGGAAAAGATAAAGATCCTGGAAACGGTCATGCCTTGGCAAGTCCAGATCCATGGGATTACATGTTTGTAGGCTATGGCCAAAGGCATTCATCAGTTGACCTGGCTCACAGGTCTTCCCTGGGGAGCAGTGGAATTAGAGAGTTGGCAGTAAAAAAGCAAGCAAACAAACAAAAAAAGTGATATGACAGTCTAGCTTTTAAATATGACATATAGAAAAAAGTGCTGTCCTGAGCCTGGCATTCATCTGAATGCTGAGTAATTTCTCAGGCACGGTCCCTAAACATGATGAGTTTAAGTGTGGAAAGATTGGGGGATGCCTGGGTGGCTCAGTCAGTTAAACATCCAACTTCGACTCAGGTCATGATCTCACAGTCCGTGAGTTCAAGCCCCGTATCATGCTCTGTGCTGACAGCTCAGAGCCTGGAGCTGCTTCAGATTCTGTCTGTCTGTCTGTCTCTCTCTCTCCCTCTGACCCTGCCTCCCTCTCAAAAATAAGTAAACCTCCATAGGGAGAGGAAGGGGGAAAGAGAGTTAGGGAGAGAGAGTGATACAAATCATTAGAGACTATTGAATACTGAGAACAAACCAAGGGCTGATGGGGGACGAGGGGGTGATGATCATGGAGGAGGGCACTTGTGGGGAGAAGCACTGGGTCTTATAAGGAAGCCAATTTGACAAAAAACTATTATAAAAAAATAGGTAAACCTTAAAAATGTGGAAAGATTGGGGAAGAGAAAAACCATGGAAGGAAATATAGAAGATGTTACTCTCACCTGGAAGATGTTTTTTTTTCCCCAAAGCTCCTTGCAAACGTAACTTTTTTCAAAGGATGGTATTAGACACAGGGGACGTCAGCAGCAGCTGCACTTGATGTGTGGAGGGGCTGCCGTGTGCTGGGCTAGGCTCCCTGTGTTGGAGGCACTCTCCTTCTCCATTAAAATCTCTCTATATGAAGAGTACTATTTCCTTAGTTTAAAAATGCGGGGCAAAAGCTTAGAGAGATTAAATAGCTGGCCTAAAGGCACACAACTAATAAATGGTGTTAAAATTGCATTTGGATGCTGAACGCATGATATTGCCACTGATCATCATGAGTGTTTTGTTGCCCAAGTGGTGTGAAAACAGTGTTCCAGTTCGTAGAGGGCATGTGTACACACACACACACACACACACACACACACACAAGCACCACACACACACTGTAAACTTCCAAGATATTGATGGTTAAAAATGTAAGAAATCTATCAAAATTACTTCCTAAACATAAGAGTAAGCGTTTACCACCAACGTACCAAAGAAATGTATCAATGATGTACTTCATTGAGAAGAAAAGGCTTACAGCAGTGAGGTCTGAGGTGCAAGAAAGAACACACGCAAGTCTGGAAACAGAACAGCAAATTTAATCAAGCACCATTTGCATGCAACAATAGCAAGGCTAATGTCATAACTGAAACCATAGAACTAAATTTCTGGAAAACAGGAGAATAAATATAGTAGCCCCTCCCCACCTGGGGATGTTGTCTCCCTGAATATCTTTCTGGTAGGAAGACTGGAAGTTGAGAGGCTCAAGATTTTCTGGGGAAACAACAGCACACTCAAAAGTCAGTCATGAGTTGGGGCACCTGGGTGGCTCAGTTGGTTAAGCATTCAACTTTGGCTTAGGTCATGCTCTCACAGTTCATGGGTTTGAGCCCCATGTCAGGCTCTGTGCTAAGGGCTCAGAGTCTGGAACCTTCTTTGGATTCTCTCTCTCTCTCTCTCTCTCTCTCTCTCTCTCTCTCTCTCTCTCTCTCTTTCTCTCATATAAATACACATTTAAAAAATCAGTCATGAGTTGCAGGAAACCTCTCTATGTATTTTTGTGCTTCCTGAAAAAAAATGCTTTCTACAGATGAAGACAATACATACAATATAGAAAACAGCAACAGCAATACAAGCAGTCACAACTGATACTTTATAAGTAATTTCCCAGCTCCTAGCAAGGACCTAGTGAAGTCCATTCTGTGCCAAAGGGATACTTTGGGATTAATATATGTACAATATTTATCAACTTTGAACTTTCCTAAGGAGGTACATGCATCTCCTAGAATGTCCTATGTATAAGCTCACTCTGGTCCAATGTGTTGGCACTGCCATTTTCCTAAGGAGGTACACGCATCTCCTAGAGTGTTCTATGCGTAAGCTCACTCTAGTCCAATTTGTTGGCACTGCCATTGACTCACTAACTAAATAAAGTAGTGTTTCCTTTTAAGCTGATTCATCTGGCAAGAAAAATCTTGCAGGTGCCAAGGAAGGATCTGATTCACGGAGCTCTTCCACTGAAAGGGGAAAGAATATGCTTGTGTTTTCTGTCCAATGGATATTGAAGACCTGTCAATATTTTTCCTCCTTTCTCCTGTTTTTTCTATATTAATACGCATTGGCCTTCTGACGGTCAGAATGGTGTCCATGTGCAAAGGGGAAAGGCCTGAAGGCTGGACTGTTTGACACTTGAGTACATGAATTTGTAGAAACCTGCTCCCTACTGCTTGTACCACATAGTCCTTCTGCCCGAGATGTTGAGCATCCTCAACATGGCTGGCCAGGGATGGCTTCGTGGGCGTGCATGCGGCATGTGGAGGTCCACGTGCTTAGAAGGGCCCCACACTTGGTTTAGCAGTCTTCATTTTTGAACGAGTGCCCCCACCTTTTCATTTTTCACCAGTTTCAGCAGGTTATATAGCAGGTCCTGTCCTGTCACCATTCTTTGCCCAAAGACAAAGAAAGCCTGGTGGCTTCTCTCAAAGACCCCACAGGGTAGTGTGCGACTCAGACATGTGAGCTCAGAGTGCAGACGCTGCACTAGAATTCTCCCCTCCTTCATTCCCCTCATTGGTCCATTGGATGCTACTTCCTCGATGTCACTACCTGCCCCCTCCTTACGGCCACTGAGTCAGGTCAAAAGCCCTCAAGCAGGAAGACCTTACCCGGCTCTCTACGCGGGTCATCTCATTTCCAGGCCTTCAGTTCGGCCTAGCAAATATGGGCTCTGGCCTTTCCTGGCCTCACACATGCAGTTCTGCTGCTTGGATTAACCCTTCCAACCCCATAGTCACACCCCTCGCCCTCCAGCCAGCTCCACTTTGACTTTCAGGTGCCAGCTCAGGGGCCCATTTCCTCTAGGATGCCCTCCCTGCCCCCCCACCATCTGCTGAAATTGCCCCTTTCTGTTCTCCCACCATGCCCTCTGCTTTCCCAACCTCGCGGCACTAGTATTTCCTGCAAGGGGGCTCGGTGCATGTGTCCGTCCTCCCCCACCAGACTCTGGACTTCTGCCTGTGGGAACTGCATCTGTTCTCGTGTGGAGGTGTCTGGCCAAGGTGGGGGCAGCTTACGGGAGGACCTCAGTCATCGTGCAGTAAAGGAGTGACCAGCGTCCCTTGGCGGGTCCCGGTGTATGTGCCATAATGAAGGAACCACGTGGGGGACGTACTTTGTTTTGCGGTCTGGTCAGCTGACCTCTACTTGCCCCAGAGGGAAGCCATCTCTGCAGACCTTCCTGTATCTTTCAGCAGCAGGATTTCCCCACCCGTGCCCCATCTTGGATTCCATATCTCAATACCCTTCCCCCTGCTGCCTATGAGCCTGGATTCATCACTGCCTTCTTGGCCACACACAGGCTCTTTGGCCTTGTTTTTCCCCAAAGGAAGTCTGGCTTCTAAAGTGAGGACCTCCTCTGCCTTCTGTATAACCCAATGTACACTTTGAAAGCTCTCAGAAATGCCATTAATTATAATAATAGTGACACTTTGTACTTTTATAGCCTCTTTCATCAGAAGATCTCTGAGTACTTAAAAAATATTATCTCATTAATCCTCACAACTCCCTCGCGAGGCAGCTGGCAGGTAAGCCTATCCTGGTTTATCAGGAAGGAAACGAAGACAGAAAGCTAGTGCTCAGAGAAGGGGCCGGATCAAACAAGGAGAGGGAAGCCCTGTGGACCTCGTGCCCAAGCCTGCAGGACCGTAATCCCCACCACTGGACACACTACCCGTGCGTGTTCTATGGAAACGTGTCTGGCCTCATGAGTGAACATGGATATGACTGACGCTTCATTGGTATCTGATTCAGGATCCCAAATCATGGTCATCTTGGAAAAGTCACCTCTTTGTTTTCCAGCAAACACTTTCCGAGCATCTGCTCACCGCCGACTCCCACTGGAGAGGCAGCTAAACACAGCTTATCAATAACATGTGTGAATCCTTCTTCTCACATCCACGTGAGGGTTAATGAAGCTTCCAGAAAAGAGGAAAGAGTATAATCATGGACGAATCCCAAGCCTCTTTCAGCATCAGGAACACAAAACAGCACCTGAGGGAAAAAAGATATTAATTATGTGTTTTGCCGAGGAATTGGGGCCCTCGTCCCACGGAGCCGCCGTTGACATCCCTCACTTAGAGCTGAACTGAATTTTGAAGGTGTCTGATTCAACGTTTTCGTTTTGCAAATGGGAAGAAGGAGGCACGGGGAGGAGGGGGGTCTCTCCCTGGGTCACGCAGCAGGTGGAAGGTGGGGTTGACACGGGTGGCCTTTGCCCCACTTTCCCAGAGCTCTTGTATTTCTCAACACAAGCTCCCAAGCAGCAAGTTCTGGTAAACACGAGTCCTTTCATTTTTGCTTCCAAATAGAGCTGTGGGTGTCGGGTAGGGGAGGGGCCAGGTGCACGGGTGGGCAGGAGGGGACGATGCAGGGAGGGCAAGGGGAGGAGGCTTCAAGTGAGGACCAGCCACGTCCCCAGGGAAGGGCCGGGGCCTTGGATCCGGATGGCAAAGGAGCTCCTAATGCATGCATGATATATAATAGATACCTGTCTGATATAATTAATTGTATTTTTTCCTAAATTTAACATTGCCCGAAGGGGAAAATCGTTTTGCTTGGTAAGCCTCTCCGGCTGCACAGTGTCTACGAGCCGGCCAGATTTAATTGCTGCAAGAGAAACCACAAGAAAGACCAGGTTCCCACTCAGTCTATAACCACATCTACTGAAGAATAGCTTTAATCACCTTTAAAAGGGTGACCACAAGATAATTAAAGAGGAAGGGTGCTCAGTGGGAATTATCCAGAAATATCAAATCTCTGTTTATCACGGAGTCCGACGCAAAACGTCTTGGCATGGCTGTACTCCCACAAAACCCCACTCTGTTTTCAGCTGAGCCCTTGGATTCCCATTGTCTGGAGTGGAGAAAGTGGGCTTGTGTCACAAGTCTGTCTCCACCACCAAGTCGAGAGGTAGTAGGGGACAGTGGTCTCCTGAGAAGAACACAGGGTTTGGAGCGGACCATACAGAGACTAGAGTCTTCTCTCCCTTCCGCCCCCTGCCTGCATGACCTTGGCAGGTGACCTAAGGTCTGTGAGGGTCCTCCCAAACACGAAGGCCATGGTTGTTATTCCACAGGATTATTCCAGCCCAACGCTGTTTGCTTACACCTCTCTCCTTCTGCAGAATGCCTGCCCCATATACAGAAGCCAAACAGAAATACACCAAAGCCAGAAACCAATGGAGCAGATAGTTTGTGTAGCCATGACAGGGCAGAGCAGCAGAAAGGGAGTTGGAGGCGACAATATGACCGTGGACAGTGGCCTTCCTGAGCCTGATCTGTGTTCTCCCTCTGTGGATGTGGTTCCCGCTGCTCAGGGCAGGGCTCTGAGGCCAGGCGCAGAACCAGTGGGGTGACATTCTTGGCCCCTGAACAAGCAGGCTTTGTTCCAGGCCTGCATTCCCAAGCCTGCTCTCCAAGTGAAAGTCCCTGCCCTCAGCTCCTTGCTCACCTTTCCTGGCTGGCCGGCAGGAAGCCCTGACCCAGTGTCTTTGTCTAAACTCCTAGGAACAGGCAGAAACCTCTCCAGTCCCTGAACCCCCAGCCTCCCTTCACCTGGAGGGGCAGAGGTACGGAGGGACACAACTGACTTTCTTGCTCACCAGGAAAAAGGGGGGTCTGGGGGGGGTCCTAATTTGTCTATCCATTCATTTAGCCATCCATTGTGACCTGGGGCATCCCTTCTCAACCAGTCACTGAAAGACCTGATGCTTTACACTTGACCCAACTTGGTTAAAAGCATGGATTCAGGCTTGAGGGTCATCGTCTTGGACCCATGACCTCTTTTTGTTTCCACATTTCCCTTCCTGCCTCCTCTGTCCTTGAGCACCTACGTCCAACCACAGTACTTGACCTCTGGCGCCCCCTCAGCTCCCATGCCCAGACAGGATGTCCAGCTGCTCCCTGCCTTTTTCAAATAACCCACTCACCTCCTCTGTGGCAAGCCGAGTAATGCCACTCCCAAAGAGATCCAGGTCCTGCCCCCTGGAACCTGCAAATGTTACTTTACATGGTAAAGGTGAGGGTGTGCAGATATGATCAAGGTAAGGGGTGAAAATCCTGGGGTTATCCAGGTGGACCCAGGGCACCCACAAGTGCCCTTAAAAGAGGGATGAAAGTGCAACCAAGCCCAATAGTAGATGTGAGGACACGGTGCACAGGGTGGGAAGGATGTGGGGGAGGAGAGCACTAGCCATGGGATGCAGGAGCTTCTAGAAGCTGAGGAAGGCAAGGAAAAGAGTTCTCCTTTGAAGCGCCCCTAAGAAACCTACCCTACAGATACTTTAATTTAGACTTCTGACCTCCAGGACCATGAGGGAATAAATGTGTGTTGTCTTAGGCCACTAAGTCTGTGGTAATGTGTAATAGCAATAGAATATAGACTCATCTCCAAAACTTGGGGAGCTACACTATAGTCACATCCTGGGGTCCTCGCCCTTTTACAAACACCCTTCCCATCTGCCACCCCCTCCCCCACATTCCCCAAGGGCATCAGTTGGAAATGTTTTCCGTGGCAGTAATGCAATATCTGACACCTGATACCTTCTCTTCCCTTGTGTAACCAGAGGGTGGAGGTCAAGGCAGGCCAGACCACATGGTGGTTCGGAAAACTCTTCACTCCCAGTGCCAAGGAGGCTGCTGGGCTGTGACTCCCCAATTCATAGTTACACCTAATCTGAAAAGGGGGATCGGACATGACTGCAGACAGATCAGTCCCCTTTTAGCATCAAAGTGAAAGTTTTCCCAGGAGCCTCCAGAGCTGTCTTACCTTTTGGCCTCGTTGGCTATAAGTGGCTCCCATGAGCTACCCTGGTCTTCAAGAGAGATGGAGGAAATCCAGGAGTAGGATTAAAGCAGTTTGCTTGGGTCAAGCATGGTCCATTGCCTTGACACACTGGTGTTGCATAAAACCCAGGCTGCCTCCGCACCGAACACAAGCTGTGGGGTGGGCGGGTAGAGCAGGGGCATCCACACCTCTGCACCCCCCAGCCCCCCATCAGTGCACAGCAGTGCCCCCTCCAGCTGCTAGCACCTAGCTCCTCCCTCTGCTTGCCTCCCTTTGCCTGAGGCTGGGAGAAGCTGGAAGGGCAGGGGCATTACCACACAGCCCCAGCAGCGCCTCACCGAGGACAGATAGGAGACGGGTGAATACACCCCCAGCTTCCTTCCCTCCTCCCCATGGGAGACAACCCAGAGGTGTGCTCTGTGCCAGCCCCATGGTTCCCTCACGGGGTTGGGCTCCAACGGCCCACAGCACTCACTGCTCCGCCCTGAGCTCTTTCTGGGCCATCTCCACAGGCTGCCTCATCTCCTTGCTCCCTCTACTTGTCCTCCTGGGTCACGGCCCAAATAGTCAACCTTGCCCCAGAGTCGGCTTCCGGCAGACTCAGATTACCACAGCCAGGGAGACAATTTGTCCTTTGGTTCTCAGTTGGGAACAGAGGATCTCAACGCTCACCCCCAAAATGTCCTTTCCAAGGCACCTTCTCTGCACAGGCAGGATTTGGGTTTCCAGGACACATCATACAGGTGTTTCAAAGTCACAGCTCTCTCCATATCACCGTGCGTGCATGCGTTCACCAAGGACTACTGAGGCTCAACGGGACCAGACTCTGGGTGGTTTGCCGCGTGTGCTGAGGTAAATCAGACATGCCCCACCACCACCACTCCGCCTTTGAGAAGCAGCCAAACACAAAGGAAGGGGAGATGAGGAGGCCAGACAGCCCAGAAGGGCAGGGGTTAAACTTTCCTGACAGCCTCTTGTGGGAGCTGGTCTGAAAGACTGAGCACAGGTGAAGCAGACAAAGAGGGTTATTTAAGCCCAAAGCACAGAGTAGAAAGGTTCATGACCATGACCATGACATGGAGAACACATCTGGGGGCCTGATGAGTCATGTAGCAAAGTTGGGTGGAGGAAAGGACCCAAGGGGGAACAGGGTGCACTGGGGAGGAAGGCAGAGCTGAAGAGGGAATGTCCGTTTAGAGACACAACCCACCCACCTCACAGAATGTCATCCTTCTACCACCTTCCAAAGCCTATCATTCACGAAAGCAGCCCATCTCTGGGGGGAGGGGACATCTCTCTACCCCCTCTCACTTCTACAACCACGGACAAGGGCTGTAACATAGAGATTCGTTCTAAATCATCACTGTGGACTTTTCCTCTTATTTCTCAGTGAGGGGGTAAGGAAAGTTCAAAATGAGAAAGGGTCTTTCCTGAGTCCATGCGGGGAACAGGTGGGACTTCTAGGATTTGAATGGAAGCTTCATGTGCTCCCCAAAGGACTCTAACCATCCTCTTGTCAACAGGAAAAACAGAGGGACAGACAGATGTGGAGTCCCTTTGCCTAATGCATCTGGTTCCGCTAAATGACAAGGATCCATCTTTATGAAGAATCTTTTTATCTGTCAGCTGCTTCTCATTCCACCATCCATTAGAAATATAAGGCAAGGCATATTTTTTTAATTTTCTGGTACCATACCTTTAAGAATGAAAATTAATTAATGCGATTAATCCCAATAATATAATTTATTTCTTTAATTCCATACACCTAAACTATTACCATTTCAACACGTAATCAATACAAAAAATCATTCATCTTTAATGAGATATTTACATTCTTTCGTTTTCGTGGAGTAGCCACAATTCAGGTATAGTTTGTTTAATAACACAGCTCTGTTTGAACCAGCCACATTTCCAGGGTTCAACAGCTACAGGTGGCAGTGACCACCGTATTGGCCAGGACAGCTCGGAAACAACGTGCAGAAAGGCATAGTGCTTTGGGCCCTGATGTGGAGTGTAAGGTCTGCCTTGAATTTTTCTACCTGCATTTCAAGTCACATTTTTCTCTGCTATATGCAATTCTCCACATTTTCTTAGTATTTCCCACCAGAGAAGCTGTGCATGGCCAGGACATGTGGACTCATGGATTAAATGGAAGATAAGAGGCCAATGTGGTTCAGGGCTCAGCAGACTATGCCCCATCCATAGGCCCAAATCTGCCCAGTGTTAATGCATGGTGTGAGCTATGAATGGTCTCTACATTTTCAAAGGCAGTAAAGACAAGTAAGAAGAATATGTAATAGCAACTGTATATGGCCTGCAAATTTGACCCCCAATCTAGTTAATGCTTTTAAGTATTTCTTTTTTTTTATGTTTATTTATTTTTGAGAGAGACAGAGACAGAGAGTGAGCAGGGAAGGGGCAGAGAGAGAGGGAGACAAAAATCTGGAGCAGGCTCCAGGCTCTGAACCTTCAGCACGAAGCCTGACACGGGGCTCGAACCCACGAACCACAAGATCATGACTTGAGCCCAAGTAGGATGCTTAACCAAGCGAGCCACCCAGGCATCCTTAATTTTTTTCTTTTATACGTGAGCAGGGTATATATAGCATTTGATTCCATTCTGTAACCACAACTCATACAAGTTTTTATGACTCTCTTACTCTCTCTGTGGTTTCAATGCTCACCGTTCTCCCTCTCCCCATGACTTCAGCAATCCTTGAGCTCTTAGTTCGATTCATTGCTTGGTTTGCTGAAGGTCACTGTCAATTTTTTTCTTCTCAAGAAAAGTCACATATTAGTGATAGTCATTCTGTTATCTGAGATTCTATTGGATTGGTAGTCTATGTTGTGTCTGCGTGTGTCGATATTCGTCAGGAGAAAAATCAGATTCAGCCCCTCCCTGCAAGTCCTCGGTCCTGGCTATGAAATGTAGGCAGGAAAGTCACTTTCTTCCAGCCAGAGGTGACACATATCCCTCTGTCTATGGCATGGGCTGGTGGGCTCCTGAGCCTGTATTTTTACCACCATCTCCCAACCTTCCTTCAGACTATGACTTAGGCCACTGCCCTCCCCAGGTGCCCCAGACTCCACTGCCTAATTCCCTTCTGTGCCTCAGAATCCACAACCACTGCACTTATACCTGGAACACAGCTTGTTCGGGTGTGGGATTCTTGATTCCTGCCTCGTGTCATTCACAACTTCCTAGCCACTGCTCCCTACCTTGGGGTAGGGCATGCTGCTGGAGGGAAAACCTAAAACTTGACTTACAGGAGACTTGTGTTTTCTGCTCAAATGTCTGAAGACTTCCACTTACTTTTGATGGTCAGTAAATTAAACAGGATGTGTCTGGGTATGAGATGTTTTTTATCAACTTCCTATGAAACACTAAAAATTTTTCATATGAGTCTGTCTCTTCCTTCTCTTCAGGGAAATTTTCCTTCAGCTGTTTCAGTGACAGAAGGCTCATTTGCTGGATTCAGTATTTTAAGACCACGGATTCGTCTCATAATGTATTATCTTAGCCTTCCCCATCCTATTTCTATTTTCCTCTGGTTGATTCATTCTCTTTGCCTTTCTCCTCCGCATGCATTTATTCATTAAACTCTTACAAGCACTTCCTTAATATCAGCAGCTCAGTCTCTGCTATTGTTTCAAAACTTGAGTTATTTTCACTCAAAACATCACTTTTCTTCTCCTCTTGTGATTTTATCAACTCTCCTCTGAGTTCCTGTTTTACTAAACATATGGTCATACTATCTTCTTTTATAGCACAAAGCCGTTACTGGGGATTTTCTTCAGTTTCTGTGGTTATGTCGTCTTCAGGACTAGGTCCTTCATCTGTGATTTTTACACACTGTTCTAAACTCCGTACACTCAGCTCTTGGTGTGGTGTGGTTGCATAGCGACCAAGTCATTTCTTTTCATCTACCTTATCCTAGCAAGGGCAGCTCTTCGCAAACTTTCTTTCTCTGATGGAGAATTCGCTGTAAAATTGGGATCAGTCCCCTCCTCCGAGATCCTGGTAGGCGTCCTGTACCATTGGTCACCCCATCCTTCAGGACTCCATTTGGATGGCGAGACTGTCCACCACAGGCAGGAACATGCTTCATGAGGCTAGAAAGAACTGAAGGAATAGCAAGTTCATCCCTGGCTCTATCCCACTTCTGATGCAGGCTGGTCATGCATAAGGATGGCTCAATGAATTTTCTTCAACTTTTCCCAAGAGTTCTTACACACCCCTTTGGTCTACTCACTTCAAAATTAGGAAAGGGAGCAACTAGCAAAATAATAATAATATTGTGAATTGTTTAACTCGTGCTTTCATCCCTATAATATTTGGAGGGTTTGGGATAACACGCAGACAAGCATTTTGGAATCTTGTGTTTCTTTGGCTTCTGTTTTTGTATGTGACAAGCATGAGTCTGTGTACCTACAACTGTTCATTCTTGGCTGGTTTTTATTCATTTTTATCCATTACAGAAGGAAGATTCTGAGGTCCATCTTGGTCTCATCGTATGTGTTCAGGAGTGTTTTCTCTTTCTTAATCCCAGACTTCAGTAAATAGCAATCAACCCCTTTTCCCTCTATACCATTTCCAACAGCAGTCCTGTGGCCAGTAATCCCTTCCACCTATCTCCCAACACCCAAACTCCAGCCACCTTTTCACATCCAAATCAAATGACTCTCTCAAATGAAGCTTTCCTTACATACTCTGCAGAAAATCCTCTCTCCCTCCCTCTGAATTCCCTCTCCGATCTGCCCCATCCCTATACCTCTCACCCCTTTCCACCTCCTACCTGATTTTCCCCTTGTCCATGTCAGTCTCCCTTGCTGCCCTGTGGTCTCCATGACAGCGAGGTCTGGTTGGGGTTCATGCCTGTACCCTCTGTGTATAGCGAGGTAAGGAACACAGTACAAACTCAGTTTGTGTTTGTTAATTGAGCTAAAATGGTGCTCGGCAGAAACCGGTCCACCTTCTGCCAATGTGTATTACAGGAAGCATGAAGGGAGGTGACATAGAGCTCAAGCAGAAGCTTGGAGCCCACAACAAATCCCATTGTGATAAGTACCATCACCACCAGGCACCCTGAGTGAAGATTAGATTTCCGGCTGGACCAGGTAGCCCACTTGTTTATAACATGAGCTACACAATAACACAGGCAATAACAATGATGTGGACTGACAACTACTCTTCCATGCCGTTCGGTTGTCACAGTGCCTTCTTATCTATTGTCCCATCTGATCCTCAGAACAACCTGGGGATGCGGATCTTTTCAATCCAACTTTACAGATGAGGGAAGGGAGGTGTAGGGGTGTCAAATAGCTCATCCCAAGTCATGTAGTTGGTGGGCCAGCTCTGTCTTCTTTCCCACGTCTGACAAGCTTCCCTAATCAGTACACTTTCTTGCTCATAGATGGCAGGCCCCACAGGCTGTAGAAGTTGTTGACTGCACAAGGGCATCTGGATGAGAGGCCAAGTGGGAAGGGAAATCCAGCCCATGCTCCTCTTGTCAAGCTGTGTGTCCTGGCACGAGGCCACCTCACATCTGCTTAGAAAGACCCCTTTTTTTCTAACTCACACATGGACTGACCAGGGAGCTAATTGAAAGGATCATGTTTGCTAAGTTTCCCTCCCCAAAGACCTTCTCTGAACATAGCACACAGCACGTATTCATAAATTGCTTATTGAATGAACATGTTCTCACTTACAAAGCTCATTTTCATGAACTACTTCATCCCGTTCCCATAAAAAATTCCAAAACAGACAAAATCCTGAGAAACATCAAGGATTTCTGAAAGATTTCTTTGCTTTTCTAATGATGAAATTTGACCAAAACATTACACGAGGAGTCCGGGATCACTGCAAAGTCAAGGAAGGAGAGTGTACTCGTTCCCAGCCCTAGAGGATGGCAGAAAGGGACGTTTCTAATATCTAATATTAGATAGCCCATATCTAATTCGACCCCAGATGCGGGCAATGTGTTCCATGATCTTTTAGGGGTAAGTTTCCCAAATGTTTTCCACCATCTGTGCAAGGGAAAAACCAGGAAATGAATGGGCCAGTGTCTCCATGTAATTGATGTGCGTGACTTCTCTAAAAATGCTGTGACGATGTGGGTCCAGGCATGGGGACACCTGGGTCTGCGGGAGACCCTGACTGAGCTGCAGTGCAGGGGACATTCACCAGAGAGGAGGAACTTGAGATACTAAGGACAGGATGTGGGGCTTCCTGGGACACTCCTGGGAAGGGGTGATTGACAGAGGGCTCAGGAGAGGGAAGGGTAATAATGTGGAAGTTGTAGGAGGTGGTGTCCACACAGCTGGGTTACTCTGGAGTTTTGAGGGATCAAAAATCTGTTCACTAGGTCTCAGTTTGAGCATCTGGGGAAATAGCTCTGCTCACTCAAGCCAGAAACCCCAGTGCTGGAAGGGTGAAGGCTGCCTCTCAAATGCGTTGAACACACACACGTCCCCTGTGTCCTTGGCTCCAGGTCTGGGCTGGGCACCGTGGTTCAGGAGGTCCAGACATGATCCCAGCCATTAGGAGTTTCTATCCCAGTGAGGCAAACAGACCTGGTCTCCACTGTGAGATGTAAGAAATGGTCAGCTCGACCACAGAGGGGAAGGGAGAGCCCAACGGAAGCTGAGAAGAAGGGACGGTCCCTGCAGAATGAAGAAGCAGCACGGGGCTGACTGGGAGACCTGAGGTCTCCAAGCAGCACGCAGGGGCCCCTACCTTTGCTGCTCTCCCTTGTCTCCACAGCCCGTGCCTCCGCGTCCTCCAGGCGGCATGTCACATCATAAAGGACAGGTGTGCCGTTGCATGAGGGAAGGACTGGAGGAACACGTCAGGGTGCCCGCCCCCCAAAACCCATCACACCCCATGGTGTATGGTCATGAGAGCCGCAGCTGAGCCCTGGGCATGGTGCTAAGTCCCCCCTGCATCGCCTCATCAGACATCTGCCAGCACAGAGGGGGCGCGAGCTGCACCACGCGTGAGCAGCAGCTGGAAAGAATCAGGGATGCCCCCGCGAACATCTGGGGAGAGACCCCAGGCAGGTGCAAGGTGAGCGCAGAGGCTCTGAGAAGGTTTGGAGAGTCCAAGGGGTCTGGCAGGGGCCAAGCTGTGTGAGGAAGGCAGAGGGAGGCGGAGAAGGGCTGCGAGCTGCAGCGGGGGCTTGGCCCTCGTGTGAAAGCTGCCAGATGTGTGCCAGGGCCCTGACAATGACTCCGGGCCAGCCGAGAAGCCCCTGAGATTGCCCGACACGGAAACCCACCTGATGGTACCTGCACTTTAAGAGAACTGCTGTATATGCATTTACGCCGATGTGCAGCAGGGAAGGGAGGGCGAGGGCATGACCGCGAAGCCAGTTAGCAGCTTTGGGGAGGTAAAAGCGTCGTGTTGGGCACAGACAGGGGCCCTCAGAGGGGGATGTTGTGACCCGGCTCGCACTCAGCCCTGTACAGGACACGGTAATGCACACGAGACTGGGGTCCGGACCCCCTCCCAGGGCCTCCAAATGGTACAGCATCACTGCCTTTGATGAGTGCTTGTCAGGGAATGAAGGAGACACCCCCCGTGGCCTTACGCATCTAGTGAGGAGCCCAGCAGGGCAGTAACCAAGATACTGTGACGCAAGTGCCACAGCCCGGAGTGACACCAAGTGTCCCAGAGGAAACGAAGAGCTGCCTTTTTTCTGGGGAGATGAGTGGAGCAGAGGCTTCCCAATGGCAGTGCTGCTGAGATGGCACTGATGGATGCATAGGAGTTTTCCAGGCAGTGGGGGAGACTAAGGCCACGCAAAGGAAACGTCAGTGTTAGCGAGTGCTTAGAAGCAGAAGCACGCAGAATGTCCGAGAAATAAAGGAAGCGTTATGTACCCGGAACATGGTAGGTGCTTAGTAAATATCTGTCACCAGAAGGAAGGATCGCCGTAGGGGTGTGGTCACAAGGTAGGGGTGCGGTCACAAGGTAGGGGTGTGGTCACAAGGTAGGGGTGTGGTCACAAGGCTGTGGGGACAGCGTGGGGCCCAGGCGGACTGCTGAAGAGGCACTGAGGAGGCACTGAAGCAGATTGATGTGGACCTTACGTGGCCATTAAGCAAATCCCTGGAGGGCGAGAACTGTGTGCCTGTCACCGCCGGATTCAAAACCCAGAATCGGGCCTGGAATAGGGTCAAAGATATTCACAACAGATCTGCAGTGTCCTACCTCAGCCTCTGTCCCTGAGGCCAAGCCCCTATACCCCCATCCACTTGTCCCCTCGGACACTGCGTATCTCACGTGCACAAGGCCAAATGCCTCATCACCCATTTGCACTGGAGACAGGGAACTGGGTCACTTCTGCCTCCTGTCACTCATTAGTGTCCCTTTTCCAGGCCCCTGCAGGTAGGCAGGGTGGGGGCAGCTCCGGAGGGGCGCTGGGAACAGAGGTGCCGTGTGCATATTCTCAGCTAGAGCACAGGAGAGAAGGGACGGCTTCCCTACGCTCTCCCTGCCCCGCGGCCGTGACCAAGGAGGGCTCCGGACTCCAGACGGAGCTGCTCTGAGGTGGTGACTTGGTCCCCACTAGTGCTCGACTCATTCCATGAACAAAAATCACACTCATGTTCTACTGATGCACTGAGATGCGGGGGAGGAGGTGTTTCCACATGTAACCCGTCTCACACCGACTCATATACTGGTCTCTCGGATCCTAATTATTAACACCGCTCACTTAGACAATAAACCTATGAAGCTTTTCTCTTTCGTACACACACACACACACACACACACACACACACACACACACACCACACACCTGATCCATTGCTAAATCCCGTCAGATCTACCTCTAACATATTTCTGGAGGGGGTGGCTTAGCACCGACTCCATTCCACCCACTTTGCTGGAACCACCAGACACCTTCCCTGGGAGGAATGCAGCCGCTGCCTAACCCATCTTCATAACCCCCATCGTGTCCTCTCCCACACGGAAGCAAGCGGGATGTTTATCATTTTATTTCTTCGCTTACACTTTCTTGAGTGTAAATTCGAATTCCATGGTGTGGCTTACAGAGTCCTGTACGACTCAAGCCCACGGTCTCTCTCCAGTCCCAGCTGTGACCATCGGGCCTTTTTCTGGCTCTGCATCAACAGCCTCGTCTCCTCCACGCCCCGCCCACCCCAGGGCCTTTGCATGAGCGCCCCTACTACCTGCATTGCTCTTCCCAGCCTCCACAACTTCTCTCTTCTCAGATAATCTGCCACCTCTTCCAAGAGGCGTTCCCTGATTTCCCTTTGTTATGCCAACCACCCTCTCCCCATTTGGTAACATCCCATCCCATCCCCCTGCTTTACTGTCTTCACAAAACCTCCCTCTAACCGAAACTACTTTTCCCTATGCATGCATGTTTTTTGACTGCCTCTTTCCACCAGCACGCTGTGTCCACCAGACCCCCAACGCCTAGGAAATGTCTCCAGATGCACCAATCTCTCAAAATACCGTCCGTGAATGATTGAATAAACAAATGAGCACACCATCATCATTTTGGCCATTGAGAGACTCGAGCGGCATGACAGCAAACCACATGGAGATTGGGGATGATTGAGCCCAGCACTGGGTTCCCACTCTGTTCCCTCCTCCAAAACGGAAAAGGAGGGGAGAGGGAGAAGGAAGGAGAGCAAGAGAGAATGGAAAGGCGTGCTCACCCTTCTGTTCAGGGTACCTCTCATGCCTGACAAATGATGACTTAGAGAGAGATCAGAACATTCAAGACCAAAACAGTCATTATCCGCCACTCCCCCCCAGACCCCTCCCCAAACTCTCCGGCTGCCAGAAGCCGGCCCAGACAGTCCAGTTAGGAAACAAAAAGATAGAACAGAAAGGCCCCTTTGAGCAGCCTGGTTATTAAGAGCTCTAGACGGGGAGAGAGAGTGTGTGCAGCTTAACTCAAACATTCGTGCTGAAATGTAAAAAACAATTATGACATTCAATTATTCCATTAAGTGAAATTAACCATTCTTCTCGTTCTTTGAAAAGACCAAAAGAAAGCACAGATCTGAATAATTAGGTCAGTGAAGAATTGGGAAGAAAGGATGTCTAGACTTTTATTTTCATTTGAAAGTAGGAGGAGGGTTTTGCATTGGAGCTGCGTGTGCGTGTGTGTGTGTGTGTGTGTGTGTGTGTGTGTGTGTGTGTCCCCACTTGCTCTAAGAACGCCTTTGAATCCCCGGGGTGGTCATATCCGCAGCTCTGCCCTGGCAGGTACAGCCCCGTCCGGATCAAGGAGTGGCATTCCCACTTTGATGTTGACTGTCACGCTCTGCTGCTTGGGGATCCCTTTGGCTGCCTGCAAGTCTGTTGTCCTGGGCGACCAGGTAAACCTGCCCAGGAGCACAGACCTGGCCTCCCTTCGGCCCTGGCGTCCCTTGCAGAGGAGAGAGAGATGTGTGGGTGGGGATGTCCCTCGGGCCTTCTTCAGCTCCCAAGGGGGATTTTGGCCATTGATCATCACCTCTTGAGGTCCTGTGACCTGGTGGCAGACCCTATGTAGGAATAAAACAGTGTGCCCACAAGCTTGCCTGGATGCACTCGCCCACATGGCTCCACTGTGAGGAGGACAAGTGGAAAGACAAGGCCACCTCTGAGCCCCTGGGTGAGTGGGTCCTCTCTCTCTCTCTCTCTCGAGCCCCCATGCACGTAGCCACAAATGATAAGAACCTGCCTGAGCAAATGGCTGTGGGTAGTCAGGGAGCTGTTGTATCTCAACCTCCCAAACTAGCATCTGACTCCCCTGGTCCGACAGGGCACGCTTTCTCCAACACACTATTGTTTCCTATTTCCCTATGTGTTTCAGAAGCCTGCAAATGTTAAGTATCAAGGCCATCTGGGGGGATTTTTTGTTTGTTTGTTTGTTTTGTATGTTTGTAATCATCTGTTAAGTGATCCATTTCTCCAAGGATGCTTGGAACAAGAAACCTGCTACTTTGTGATAAGGGGCTGCCATAGCTTACTCTTAAAATTCACCTGATGGCAGGTCCAAAAGCAAAACATTACGCTATACCCCAAACATTCCTTTAAAATAGCTTTTTACATCTTATCTTTTTATTTCATTTTTTAAATGTGTGTTTATTTTTGAGAGATAGAGCACACACATGCCAGAAGGGGAGGGGCAGAGAGAGGGACAGAGGATCTGAAGCAGGATCTGCGCTGACAGCAGTGAGCCCGACACGGGGCTCAAACGCACACACCGTGAGATCACGACCTGAGCCGATGTTGGACCCTCACCCAACTGAGCCACCCAGGCGCCCCTGTTTATCTTTCTGGATTGTGGCAAGATATATATACGATTCACATTTAACCATCTTGAAGTGGACCTGTCAGTGGCAAGAAGTGCATCTGCGTGGTCACAGAGCCCTCCCCCACCATCTATCCCCAGGACTGTTTTCATCTTGCAAAACTGAAACTCAGTCCCCATCAAACTCCACCTCCCTCCCCCCCATCTTCCAGTCCTGCCCCCCCCCACCCCTGCCCTTTCCATTTTCTGTCTCTGTGAGTTCGACTCCTCTTAGGAACCTCATATAAGTAGATTCATACATTTGTTCTGTCGTATTTGACTTGTTTCACTCAGCATGATATTTTAAAGATCCATTCTTTAAAGAAAAGACTCGTTCATGGTTGAATACTATTCCACTGTATGTAAACAGCGCAACTTGTTTTCCATCCATCCACTGACGGACACCTGAGTCACTTCACCTTTTGGGTTTGATGACCAATGTTACTTA
>NC_043708.1:5299927-5309451 GCF_006229205.1 Suricata suricatta | reverse complement strand
CCTTCTCTGCCTGACTTATTTCACTTAGCATGACACCCTCAAGGTCCATCCACTTTGCTACAAATGGCCATATTTCATTCTTCCTCATTGCCATATAGTATTCCATTGTGTATATATACCACATCTTCTTGATCCATTCATCAGGTGATGGACATTTAGACTCTTTCCATGTTTTGGCTATTGTTGACATTGCTGCTATGAACATTGGGGTACATGTGCTCCTATGCATCAGCACTTCTGTATCCTTTGGGTAAATCCCTTGCAGTGCTATTGCTGGGTCATAAGGGTGTTCTATCGATAGTTTTTTGAGGAACCTCCACACTGTTTTCCAGAGCGGCTGCACCAGTTTACATTGCCACCAACAGTATCCACATCTTCTTGATCCATTCATCCATTGATGGACATTTGGGTTCTTTCCATAATAAGTCAGAAAAAGACAAATATCATATGACTTCACTCATATGACGACTTTAAGATATAAAACAGATGAACAGAAGGGAGGGGAAGCAAAAGATATATAAAAACAGAGAGGGGGACAAAACATAAGAGACTCTTAAATATGGAGAACACACAGAGAGTTACTGGACAGGCTATGGGAGAGGGATGAACTAAATGGGTTGGGGCATTAAGGAACCTAGTCCTGAAATCATGGTTGTACTATATGCTAACTAACTTGGATGTAAATACAACAATAAATAAATAAAAAGTTTTAAAAATAAAATAAAATAAAATAAAAACTTTAAAAACCTAAAAAAGGTGAGAGTATCCTTTTCTACTCCTCGAAAGCAAGCTTCTCTTCAATGAGCACCTGAGGCATCACAGAAAGTGCGCTTTGCATCCAAACAGAGCCTGCATCAAAACTGTGGTTGTAACACTTAGAAGTGCTGTCAATTTAGATACACTGATGTCTCTAAGATTTACTTTCTTGACAAGCAAAATAGAAAAAAAAATTAGTCCTTTCCAATATAGGAAGGTGGTTGTGAGGACCAGGTTGTCAACCGTGCCTCCTTGGGGCTTCCTTTCACGTCGGATGCAAAGAGAGCCCTTCATAAAAGCCATTCCCAGGAGTCCATGTGTAAGTGACCTTGTCAAGTCCAAGAGTGGGGCACACAAGGGGTTCTCGGTCACCAGGGGGGTTGAGCTACCATCACCGTGGTGACCTGAAACACAGCTTTGCAGGCTCGGCTCCCCACCTGACAAGGAAGGCTGGGGGACACAGTGAAGAAGAGACATGGCCAAGGTCATGGAGCAGAGTTTAACTCTGCCTCCTGACTCCCAATGTGTGGCTCTAGTTCATCTATTTCTCGTTCCAACAAAATAGCTCGGCAGAAACTTACCATATAGACCCCCGTGTGCCAGGAGTACACCTTTCCGGACCCCCGTTTCCCGGGGCCTATCACACCCTAGTGGCCACCTCAGCAAAGCACCCGGCATCTGCTTCCGACAAAGCACCTGCATCCCTTGGCTCATGAGCCCATCCATGTGTCATCCTGAACTCGAGCTCACGCCATCTCCCTCCATAAGGATGCTCGTGGTTGCACCTTGGGCCACGCAGGTAATCCAAGGTCCTCTCCCATCTCAAGACCATGAACTTAATCACATCTGCACAGTGCACTTGGTCATACAAGCAGCATTCACGGGTTCAGGACGGTAGGACCTGGATATGGCCGGGGGCCTCCGTTCAGCCTACTGCAGACTTCCAACTGTCCCACTGTGGCTACTAGTTGATGTCCTCTGGAAGGGAGCCCAGAAAATGCCAAAAATAGCAACTCTGCCCCCGTCTGTCTAACATGCAGTACTTAACTGTGGTTAATGTCCTGACCATCAGGGGTAATGTGCAAAATGTCCAACAGGCATGCTTCGAATCAGCATGGACAGTGGCCCTGGGGCGAAGACAGAGCCCCAGAGATGCCCTTGGGTCACTGGACACTGGAGCCAGGCGAAGAGGCTGAGCTAGGCAGGGCGGCCTTCAAGAACTTTGGAGAGTGCTTACTTACCAACTCGTTTTGTTGAGAAGTGTTTCGGTATTTTAGCAGCCAGGGTAAAAGGTGCCTCTGCTCAAAAGGAGAGTATCAGCTCGGTTTTTAGGGGGTAGGTGTTGGGAGTAACCCCAAGTCCCTCCAGAGAGCCCCAAGCTGAGGCTCCGGAGCCCAGACATCCGTGTGGCATTGAATCCCAAGATTCCAAAGTGCAGGAAGGCGGCCGGAGCCAGCAGGGCCCCAGGACTTTGAAACTGAAACATAATCCCATTTCACTTCCTGGGCCAGGAGCCGTCCAGGGCAGACAACTCTGCGACGGGAGGGGAAAGTCGGGAGTCACCAGAGGACCCCCAAGGTCAGCACAGCCGTCAAAGAGCTCTTCCTACGAAGTGTCGTAATGATTGGAGGATAAAGGAATCAGACGTATGCCGGTCACAGTTCTTCTGGAAGGAGCATGCGCGTGCACACACGCTCCTTCACACTCACCCATGCACGTCCGCACCACACATCCACGTCCATTCATAACACCAAGCCAGTCCCATGCGCTCGCTCACACACTCTCTCTCAGCTTTCCTATTACTGCCTTGACAAATTGCCACGAACTTTGTGGCTTCGTCCAACACAAATTGACTCTCTCACAGTTCTGGAAGCCGGAAGTCCGACAAGGGTCTCAGCTGGCCTGCGTCAGGGGTCGTTGGGGCTGTACTCCCCTGGGGCTCTAGCCATCAGTGTCTATCACCTCTGGCCCCCAGCGGCCCCCATGCTCCTGGGCCCTCAGTCCTTCCTCCGCCCTCTGCCAGCCGGGCGGCCAGGTGCCTGTCACCGCCCCCACCACCTCCTCTCCTGCCTCGTTCGCCGCTAGCACCCTTGTGACTAAGGTCCGCTGCGGGGACCTCGGCTCCTCCCTGTCTTCCTTCTCCTTCACCGGGAGCGCCTGACAGGGTCACCAGGGCTGGGGCCAGGGTCAGGGTTCGGGCTGTTCTGTTCGTCGGCCTGCCACACCCCAGCCCACACTCAGCACACACGCACACCCACACCCATCACACGCACACCCACACCCATCACACATGCACACCACACCCATCACACACACACACCACACCCATCACATACACACCCACACTCATCACACACGCACACCACACCCATCACATACACACCCACACCCATTACAGACGCACACCCACACTCACACACACACATACCACACTCAGTCACACATATACACACACCCTATGCTAACACACACCGCACTCCCACTCACACCACTCAGTCACACACCACACTCACACACATATACCCCACTTTCACTTACACACACACACACCCTCTCAGAAAATGAAAAGCCAATCTCTTGGGTGAGTTTCCTTTGGGTGTTGCTGACCCGAAAGCATGTGGCCCTGAACGGGGACCTCTGACCCACCCACTACCACACCCTCCAGCCACGGTCGGCTCTCTTCCTTTGCAGGGATACAAACAACAGAATCAGAAAAGCAGTCCACACCGGCCAGATGGTGTCAGAGCCGGCGGGAGGCGGGCCCAGAACCGCCTGCTCCGGGGTGTCCAGGGCTGACTGCGTGAGGGGCTGCCCTTGACGCCAGGGAGTCGGAGCAGAGGGGACCTGCGAGAGCAGACCGAGTCCCGCTGGGGGAATCAGAGGGCCCGGAGCCACGCAGGCTGTGTGCAAACTGACCTCCACACGGCCGGACTCCCCACTGCGGCCTCTCCTGGGCGGCCACTCAGGGCCCAGGGCTCACGGGCCTCTCGTGACACCGTCTAACGGGACCAAGGGTGCTGAGCCGCCAGACTGCGAAGCGTCCCATTCTGCAGATGACACACCCGAGGCCTGGAGGGAAGCGTCTTGCTGGAGTCGACCCGGTGCCAGTACTCAGCATCCCCAGATCCAGACAGAGTCTTGTCAGTACCCAATTCCAAGCTCACCTTCGTTCTTTGTGCTCGAAGCTCCCCTAAGGCCCGGGGGGCTGTGCCTTCATGTCCTGGGCTGCAGACAGTCTGCGCACCTGCATGACCTATCCTCCCACACCAGCCTCCGGGGAGGACCCACTGCTGACCTGCTCCAAGAAGGGCCCTGGACACACCGAGGCCACAGGGAACAGCGCTAGAGGAGCCAGAGGACTCGGGAGTCCAGGAAATCCATGTGCTTGCTTGGTGAGGTTGGGCAAGTCACTTAACCTCTCTGAGCACCAACCAGCCTCCTCGTGGTGGCCCCTGATTCATACAATCACCTCTGACTCGTCCCCACCAGAGATGCCTGCGTCCACACAGCCGGCTGCAGCCTGACTGACTGCTAAGGAGAAATTCTGAGAAGCTAGGAGTTGGGGGGTGTGGGGGGAGGCACGGCCACTGTGGACACAGGTGACAGTCCCCTAGGAGGTTAAACAGCCAGGTCTGCTGCCAGGCACATATTCAAAAGAACTGACATCAAGGACTCAAACAGGGACTTGCACATCCGTGTTCCTGACAGCACTATTCATGGTCACCACAGGGCAGAAACAATCCAAATGTCCATGGACAGATGACTGGATTAACAAAATGGGGAACATCCGTACTCTGGAAGGGGAGGAAATCCTGTGTGCTACAACACAATAAAACATTACGCTGAGTGAAATAGGCACACATAAAAACAAACACTCTGTGATCCCACGTCTGTGGGTATCTAGAATAGATAAATTCACAGAGACAGAAAGGAGAATGGAAGCCACCAGGGGCTAGGGGCGGGGAGGTGGGGAGTTATGGGGTTAATTTTTAATGAACCTGTTGCCTCTGTTGATGATGAAGGCACCAGTTCTGGCGATGGATGGTGGCGATGGCTTCACAACGATGAGAATGTGCTTCATCCATCAACTCGTACACATAGAAATGGTGCTACAGCAGGTTTCATGCTGTGTTTAATTTACCCCTAGAAAAAAAATTTTATTTTTTTTAAGAAGGGGCAATGACTGTGAACAGGGCAGGGGTCTGCCAGGTAGTAAAGCATGGGACAGACAGAGGGACAACTCCTCTTCCATGAGAGAGGTGGCAGGGGAAGGCACAGCAGAAGTGCCCTCCCCACAGAGGTAAGACCCAGGAGAGCACAGATGAAAGAGTGGAGCCCTGCACCCTCACGACAATCATCATGCAGAGCCTTTATGGGAGAAATGGCAAGCTAGGCCTGAGAACCCCGGGGCCGGGAAGGGGGGCTCCAACTCCCACCCACCATAGCTGAATGGCGCCATGTTGCCTCCCTCATCCACACACTCATTCAGGTGCTTCCTTCTTCCAGAAATGCCCTCTCCTCTTCTTCAACAGAGCAAAATCCGCCCCTTCCCCCTCCCCCCGCCCAGCTGCATGGACCTCCCGAGTTAGCTGAGCTTCACCCATCGCTCCCCATGCTCATCTCCCACCATTCCACTCACCACACCACACCAGAGTCCACATAGCCATTTCTTCATCAGGACCTCCAAGGGTCTCCAACACAAACAGCAGCTTCTTAAGGTTGAGGTCCCTTTTTCAGTCATGGCTTCTGGGCGAGCAAATGAATGAATAATGAATGAATAAATGAATGCATCATAGGGACGGCAGCTCTCACAGGAGAACATGGCGCTCTGCTGGTCACACATCTCTGGCCATGTGATGCTCATGGCCACTCAGCCAAAGTGGCCCTGCTCTTACTGTACTGTATGTTACCAACAAGAAAGGGAAGATTTTAAGAAGTGAAAGACGTGGTCTCTGGGCCAGAGATGGAGATGCATTTATGGGGGAAAGAGCACACGAGTGCCTTCCCACTGGTCCTCGATTCTGGGGTTTAGAGGCCCCCCCGATGTGAGCTCCTCAGCACCCGTGTTGGGGTCCCACTAGAGACTGCCTTTACTTGTGTCCAGTTCAAAAATGATGACTCACAGCATGAAGTTTAGAGCCACGCAGATCTAAAATGACAACCCTGGTCATCCCACTGCTGGGCCAAGTCAAACTCTCAAAGACTCAGTTTCCCCATCGGTCACATAGTGGTGAATGAAGATCAGAAGATGCCACACACCCTTAGCACCTGGAGAACCAGCAACACGTGACCGTGCTTGTCATCGGTGAGGAAGGAATCGGGGTTCCCGGGGCTTGAGCTTTGGCTGGCCATTCCTCTGAACCTACTCAGGAAGGGATGGCAAAGACATGCCCTGAGATCAAGGCAGGAAGGTAGGTCCCTGGCGCGTTTCCAGCCCAGGATGCAGGAGACAAGGTTTATTTCCAAGGTTTGGAGTCAAACAGGGCTGGAGAGCCAGGAGACAAAGTCAGAGCCAGAGAGTGTGGGCGAAGAAGGCTACGGATTCCCGAGACAAGAGGTCATGCCCAAGCTGGGCTTTTTCCTTTTTCTTTCTTTTTCTATTTCTTTTTCCTTTTCTGAGCTCCTCACACAAGTGCATGGGTGGGCTGGTCCCACTTAGAGGACCCTGTGACAGGAAGGACAATTTTCCCCACAGCTGGAGACTCTTGGCATGCGGGAATCCAATCCCCTGTTGGGTGGGTGGTCTGCTTCTCCCTCCGCCCCTCCCCCTGTCTTCCATGTCAGAATATGTCTTTGCAACCCTGGACCCAGCCAACACAGGACATTCTCCTTGCTGCTTAAATTAGCACATGAGAAATAACTAGAGATAGAAATCACAGTTCACTTAACACTAATTATTTCCCTGGAAATGGAGATTAATATTGAACTTGTTACTCGCAGTGAGAAGAGTAAACACACACACAGGCACACGCCCTCCAAGTAAACGTGCGGGTCTAATCCTTCCATTGCCTCAGACCCAACACACCAAGCGGCCCTGGTGGCCAAATGTTTCCAAATGGGTTGTTATGATCACATCCAGGAATTTGGGGATGTTCAAGGCTGGCCCCGGGGGTAGGGCCACAGCACAGAGGGGACAGGCGGCATCCCCATCTGGTGGGTTTGCCCCAGATGTGCATCTGGCCACCCCCAAAGGATGGAAGCTGCCTTTCTGCTCCTTTGTCCCTGGGGATAGACATCTTGCTTGGACCACAGGGCACTGGGGGGGTTCACGAGTGGATGAATGAATGGGGGAGTGAACGTGAAGAAGGAGAAACTGTAAAGGAAGCAGGTCACCCAGCACCACAGAGGGGGCAGAGGCAGGACCAGGAGCCCCAAGTCCTGACGTCCAGTGCAAACTTCAGCCCACACCTCCAAGTGTGGCCGGCCACCCAGGAAGGCCTGGTGGAGGAAGTAGCATTGAAAAGTAGGCCAGCTCTGAAAGATACAAGGGTATTCCCACAGAAGGGTCGATAGGAGCTGATATTTGAAAGCATGAAGGTTGGAGGCAAAGGTGGAAGAGTGAGAGGTAGGTGTGTCACGTGTGCATGTGTGCGTTGGCATGTGCGAGGTGTGTGTGTGTGCCTCAGGGTGTAGGTGCATGTTTGGGGTGTGTGGTGTGCATATGGTGCACACACGTGTGTGGTGCATGATATATATGTGAGGTGTTCTTATGTGGTATATGTGTATATATGATGTGTGTGTAGCGTGGCATGTGACATGGTGTGTGTGGTATGTATTGTGCACATGTGTGTGTGCATGTAGTGTATGGTGGTGTGTGTGTGGTGTTGCAGATGTATGTGGAGTATGGTGTGGTACGTGTGCACATGAGAAGTGTGTAGTATAAGTGTGAGGGAGTGGTGTGTGGTGTAATATGGTTCAGTGTGGTAGGGTGTGTGTGTGTGTGTGTGTCTGTGTGGTGTGTAATGTGTGTGGTGTGCATATGGTGTGTGGGGTCTGGGTGTGTGGAGGGTGTGAGGTGTGTGAGCTGTTCGTGTGGCCTGTGTGGTGTGTGTGTGGTAAGTGATGTATGCTCTGTGTGTGTGTGTGTGTGTGTGTGTGTGTGTGTGTGTGTGTATGTCTTCCCTCTGGCAGGAGCAAAAAGGATCAGGAAGGACACTGTCAGCCATGCCCGCTGGTCAGCCCCAGGAATCACAGATCAAGTTGTGCCACCATCATGGGGCAGGCCTGCCTGGTGGCGGGTCGGGGGGACCTGGCTGGTGCATGGGGTTGGGGGCTGGGCAACAAAACCACCCAGAGCCCCAGAGACAGAGAGTAACGGAGCGGGTATGTGAATCCAGCCTCCTGAATCCCAGCCAAGAGCTGTCCCCGCCGCCTGTGCCTTGGGGAGGGGAGAAGGGTGCCGCACCTGTCCGCGGGGTGGGCACCCAGGTCAGCCCTCCTGCGTGAGTGGCAAGACTCAGGTCTCAGCTGCCCAGAGCTGCTCCCCACGTGGAAACAGCTCCGGCGGCTCCAGGGCGGGAAGAAGGGAGACAGAACCTGGGTCTCTTACCTTCACCTGCACATTCATCACCATCTGAACCTCAGAGCAGCCATGTCTTGCTCCACCAGCCTGAGGCATGGTGTGCCCCCGAGTTATTATCCCAAGGGTCCCTGGGACGGCTGGTGTGATTCAAAGCCAAGTGCAGACTAAAGATGGCACAGCTGTCTCCCCCTCCCTCCACCACCCGGCAAAGCCACAGGAGGTCCAAATGTACACATTGTGCCTGGCCCCGCCCACACCTCAGTAAGAAGATGAGAGGCTAGTGATCTGAGTAGTGACCTGTGAGCAGAGTTGAAGGAACAGTAAGCAGTAAGGCCATTGCTCATCACCTTGGTGTGAGCCCAGCGTGTCCCGGAATTCAGAGCCAGGGGCTGGTAACCTGCTAACCCAGGTCCTGCCGGCTCAGAGACCACGTGACAGGTTGGGGCTGCACGTAGGCGGGTTTAGATCTCAGCTCCACCAGGACCCGGTGGGGTGGCTCTGGGTAAGTCCTCCAGCTGTTGGACTCGGTCATTCATCCATCTCGGGTGATCCTTCCCCCTGGCACAAGTGTCACAGGGGTGAGAGTGCCCTACCGAACATGCCTGGCACACGGCAGGACCCTGATAAATGCCCACACTCTTCTTTGGGGAGACGGGGTCATCCATCTCAGACCCGCCAGGACCCAGGCAGGAGTCCTCAGCAGGAAGAAAAATGTCAGGTGATAATTGCTGGAGGCTTGGGGGACTGGATTCAACACACCCTATCCTAAGGCTGGTCGTCTATAACCACTTTGGAGGGACATGGAGTGCTCTCTAGTCACACCTCCAGAATCCCATCTGATTCTCTCATTGTCTTTGAGAAATGGGAGAATGAATGTTATGGTCTTCCCTGTGACAAGCAGACCAGGTGTGAGTTTCTTCAGGCGGGGACAGTGGCAGAGCTACGTGAGCCTGGGAGATGCAGCTGCCAGCAAGGCATCATGACACCTGCCCCAACCCTCCCGCAGCCACACGAGTCCTCTGATGCCCCTACATAGGAGTCGTGCGGCCTCCGTTTGTGCACGCAGCTGGTGGGGGTCGTTCTGTCTCTCAGGGAGTCACTGCATCCTTGGACAGGTGGCCATTGCAGCTGGTACCTAATTGGGAAAGGTGGGAACAAAACGTTAGAGACAGAAAGGTAAGCCTATTAAAATCGATATCCACTAACGTCAGTAGAACATATATACACAGCCAAGTGACCACGATGA
>NC_043708.1:5210939-5299827 GCF_006229205.1 Suricata suricatta | reverse complement strand
ATATATATATATATATATATATATATATATATATATATATATATATATATATATATGCCTTTCTAAAACGCAGGCTTCCTGATTGCTAGCCCGGGCTTTTGTCAATAATAAAAGAAATGATTGATGGAAATGGTCAGGGTTGTGAGTTACCTATGCTCTACCAGGCTGACTGGTTGTATAATTAGCGTGTAAGCTTCAGCACACAATTAAAGAGTGACCCTTCTCAACATGGAGAGATTATTTACTTTATATAAGGAATTGCCAGAGGTATATTAAGCTGCCACAGGCAGCAAGAAGTAGTCACAGATCAATAAAAAGGGGGAGAGACAAAGGGCTCAGGCTAATCAGAACAGTATTTAAGTGTGAGGCTTTGGCAGCAGGTCACCTCACCACTCGGTGCCTCAGTTTCCCCACATAAAGAGATTAAGTTAGACTGCGCGATTTCCAATGGACCTATCTGTATTTTAGGGTGATCAGAAGGAAGACATTTTTAAATGCTGACATCCACACGTTAGCACAGCGAAGCTGTTGGCAGCTGGACATTCCATCCCTAAGAATCCCCATCGACAGAGCCAAAGATCTAGGCCAAGCACAGCTGAAACAATACAACACGAAAAGAAGCTAATATGCCTTAAAATTGAAATTGGTGAACACAGTCTACAACCCCAACATGTTAGAACCATTGCCCCAGAAGATCAAATAAAAAACAAAGACAGAACCGCTCTGAAATGTTAGTAAGAGCAAGCAGAAAAAAATACTTGTGATTGTCAAACACACACACACACACACACACACACACACACACACACCACTCAAATATGGCACATGAGGCTTCACCTACTTATGCAAAGTGTCCAATTATTAAATAAGAGCAGAGGATCTGAGCCTGGGAAGGGACTTCAGACAACATCCAACCACTCACTGCTAGTCAGTGTTTCTTCGAATCCACAAAACCCTTTCTCCAAAGGAAGCCTTACCCAGAATCATGGACAGCACAGCTATTCTGGCTGCATAAGGGGGGCCAGAGAGAGCTGCCTGGCTGTGGCACCCACAGGGACACCTCGTCCCTCCACAGAACGTCCGGGACTCCACACAGCACCTGTGAGAAGCTGCTGGCCTCACCCAGTTTAGAAACCAGGACCCAGAAAGGAAACGTGACTTGCCTGAGGTCGCCTGGAAGGCTGCTGGCAGATGGAAGGCCCCTTACACGGCACCACATGACTTCCAAGTCCAAGCAGCAGGCCCCAAGGTCAGCTCCGTGGCTGCGCCCGTTCTCCCGGTCTCAGACCTTCCTGTTTCACGCCGGACAGAGATGGCCTTCCAGCCCCTCCTGGAAGTTGTCCTGGGCCCAGAATCTTCGCATCCTACACCGTGTTGATTCTAGCTCCTCTGTCAGTATTGGCTTTGGGAGAAGCCCAGACTGAAGTCTGCACCTCAAGACAACTCGGCGCCCCTGCCCTGCCCGCCCCCCCAGGGCCGATCCAAGGCTTCTTTGCTAGAAGGAGCCACGGGGCACTAAGGCCCCTAAATACCCGGTCACAATACCATACGTGAGTCCTGGTGAACGCAGACCCCTCCCCGAAGCCGGCAGCGGATTCAGTCCCTCTGTGAAGTACTCACAATGGCCATAACTTCCTTGAAAATAATGTCATTTCTTTTTTAATCCTTTTTTTTTCAATTTGTCATGATGTTTTGTTTTTTGTTAAAGGATGAGCGATCGCTCCTGGTAAACCTGGTGACCCCCAGATCTGTCTCCATATCTCGGCAATCGGTTCCACAGTCCATCAAAGAGACGGGGGAGGCAGTCATGATGCTTTTATTAGCAACCTTTACACTTTGTCAAAATTAAAATGAAAACTCGACATTCATATGTAAATCCAGTTACCTTCTGGGTTCCTCTTATCCTTTATCCCTTTCACGAAATTACAGATTATTAAGAAATGTTTGAAGAGTAGGAGACAGGCTGGAGGGAGGGTGAGGGAGGCAGAGCGAGACAAAGGGGGTAGAGAAGGCAAGGTGCTTTGACCTTGACCTTCTCTTTCATGCTCGGAAGCCTTGCAGCCTGTGATGTTATTGCTCATCCATTGTCCGAGGCATCCCAGCCCTGGCGGAACCCACCTCGCAGGTGACTCGTGCGTCAAGCTCACCAGGACCCAAAGCCTGCAGAAGGGCAGCTCAGAGGTGTGATGGGCAGAAGCTCCTGTTGACAAATACTCCGCCTTGATGATGAACTATTTCTAGCAAAGACGATGATGAATGCCGATTGCAGGAAGAGCCCTTGTTTAAAATCAGAAAGCTGAGTTTGAGATGTGAGAATGGAAATTTTTATTAAAATCAGGGCGCCTGGGGGGCTCAGTCGGTGAAGCATCCGGCTTCGGCTCAGGTCATGATCTCACGGTTGGTGGGTTCAAGCCCCACGTCGGGCTCTGTGCTGACAGCTCAGAGCCTGGAGCCTGCTTTGGATTCTGTCCCTCTCTCACACAAAAATAAACAAACATTTAAAAAAAGTGTTTTAAAGAAAGAAGTCCACACAAGGAAAACTCTCTCAAGTTCTTCCACATATCTTTCTCAGAAGGAACCAAGAGTGGCCAGTTTGCCACTGATGAACATTTTGCCATGAGGTGCTGAAGCATGGTGGGGGGGGGGGGTCTCTCATTCTCCCCCAGCATCATCCTGGACCGTTTCAGAGAGGAGGTGCATTTGTGTAGGATTGTGGCCAACCGACCCTTCCAGTGGCCCGTGTGATGCACACCTCTTACCGTTCACACGGGGAGTCTTGCTAGGACGGTGGCTCGCTTCTAGAGCAGAGAACACGGCCGTGCTGGTGGGAAATGGTGATTGCGCGCATGGGATTTCCTGACCGGGTTACGGAAGACTACAGCGCGTCTTTCTCCCCCGCTTCTGGCTGAGGGAGCAAACAGCCACGCCAGGGGACTCCATGGAAAAGGGCTGCAGGTGCCTCTAGAAACTAAAGACAGCCTCCAGCTGACAGCAAAACACTGGGGCTCTCGGCCCTTCAACCCCAAGCAACTCAATCTTGCCGACGATGGCAATGCCCGGGCGGAGAGGTAGATGCCGCCGCCGGTGAGGCCCCCGCCCCCATCCACATCGCGACTGAAACCTGAAAAGTCCTCAGCTCAGCCACGCTGCCTCCCGACTCACGGAAAGCCACGGGATAATCCATATGCAGTGCGTTGCGCTGGGACACTCCGTCTCTAGTTGTTTCCTGTGGAGCAGGGGAAAGTTAGTACAGGGATGCTGGCGGAGGAGCAGGAATTCGCAAATTACAGGGAGTGGAGGAGCTCTCAGGCCCAGGGACTAAGTGCCATTACCACGGAGCAATGACACCGTATTAAGAAAGTATAGGCTTTACTCCAAGAAAGGTGTGGATCTCAGCATCCCTCCAGGAGGAAAGCGGGTGGGAGGCTGAAGAGAAGAGGGGAACTCCAGGAAAAGATAAAAGAACTTAACCTCAAGGCCAGAGTTTCCTGAATGTGGCCTCACCTCCAATCCTCCTGGGAAGCCATATGAATCCCAGCCTGCGCCCACGCGCTTGGGATTCCTCCTTTCTGTGCCTGGAATGGGGCAGAGGTTTCTGTGGCTCTAGAAAATGCTACAGCGGTTCTGACACAGCCAGTCCGCAGCACAGGGTCAGGACCACTTCATCATCATGAAATATCCCCCAAGAAGTCAGTGCAAAAGTGACCCGAGAAGTGTATTTTCCGCAGGATCAGCCCAGAAGCAGTCTGCAGGATGTCTGCTGGAAGGGAGGGGCTGGACGTACGGTGGGCAGGGGTCACCTAGACCACTCTGCTGGGGTGTGGCTGTGTGCTGGAGAGTGCTGCATGCAAGGGAGAGGGAGGGAGGGCCCTGGCCAAACCTGGTGATGAGCTGTATGTAAGCAGTCAGGGAAAGAGAGACATAGGAAGGATGGAAGGGAGAGAGGGAAGGGAGGAGGAGAGGAAGTGAGGCAGGAGAGGAAGAAGGAAGGAGGGAAGAAGGGAAGGAAGGAAGAGAGGGAGGAAGGGAGGGAGGAAGTGGTAGGAAGGAAAGGAGGGAAAGGGAAAAGGAGGGAGGAAGGAGAGGAAGGAAGGAAGGAGGGAAGGAAGGAAGGAGGGAAGGAGAAAAGAAGGAAAAGGGGAGGGAGGGAGAGATGTTGGGAGAATGGCAGAAAGCTCTGCTTCGACAGGCTGCGTACCGCAAACTCGATCTTCGTTGACCCTCGAGGTCCTGCTAATGGGGGGGGGCCCTCTGGAGCTTGTGTGTTGACTTTGGCTCCCTCTGTGTCGGGAACAGCCAACTGTCCAGACTCCAAATTTCCAGAGCGTACAATCCTCTCCACATGGAGGCCATTTACAGAGAAAACTGCTAACCCCCAACCATCACTGCCAGTGGGACAGTGGCTATTTGGCCATTTCAGGCGTACAATTGCCAGGGTGTTCAGCTTCAGAGGTGGTGGAGCAGGACAGCAGCAAGGAACCCGGAACTGGGGTGGCCCGTCCGCTGAGAGCCGCCAGTCTAGATGCACAGTTCCTGGCCCCGGTCCCTGGAGACTGATGGCATCACAAGGTTTGGATGTCAGGGATGTGTTCATTCACCTAGAATGTCCAGCGCCTTTCCAGACTGGGGCTATGGCACCAAACAAGACAGAGGGGCCCTCATTCAGTGGCGCACCCCACCTTCTCTCTTCCATGAGAGTAGTGTCCAGGGGTGGAGGAGGCTGTAGGAGATGAAGCCTGGTCCCCACCATGGCTGTTCCTTCTGGACTGCTTGCCCGGCCAGGGCTGTGTTTTCCAAAGTGGGTTCTGTGGAACCCTGTTTCTGTGGGGTGCAAGTGAAGGTCAGAGCTTCAAGGAGGAGACGTGGCGATAGTGGGTGACACACGTGTAGTGCTCACCACATGCCAAGCGCGGTTCTAAGCGCATGATGCTATTAACCCACAGGGTTACCAACCTGCCAACCAGCGTGACCCTTACTTTCTACACAGGGAGACCGAGGCAGAGAGGTAGCAGGAGCTGCTATTTAAGCCCAGGGATCAAGATCGAGTGTGGGTCTTCCCCACCATGGGTCGCAAGTTCTACAATGGTCAAACGAGCCAGGAGAGCCCTGGTTTTAAGAACCAGAGAGTTAAACACACGTTCCAGCTAAGCAGATTTTCAGGTGCTTATTGTCCATCAGCAGTCTTCTTTTGTGAAGAATCCATTCAAATACTTTGCACATTTTTGTGGAGTTATCTTTTTATTATTGACTCATGGCGGAATCTTCATATATGCTGGCAACCATCCCTTTGCAGCAACTGTATGTATTGCAAATGTTTTTATTTTCCCAGTTGGTGACTTGCCTGTTGATTTTCTTCACGAGCAGCCATATTTCATTTTGACAAAGACCAATTTACCAATTTTTAAAATACCTAATGCTTTCAGTGTCCTCTTAGGAAATATTTTCCGGGGCACTTGCGTGGTTCAGTCAGTTAAGCAGCCGACTTGAGCTCAGGTCATGATCTCACAGTTCGAACCCCATGTCGGGCTCAGTGCTGACAGCTCAGAGCCTGACGCCTGCTTTGGAGTCTGTGTCTCCTTCTCTCTCTGACCCTCCCCTGCTCAAACTCTGTCTCTCTCTCTCTCAAAAATAAATAAACATTTAAAAAATGTTTTTAAAAAAAGGAAATATTTTTCTACTTGTTGGCATGAGCACTGGGTGTTGTATGGAAACTAATTTGACAATAAACCATATTAAAAAAAAGAAACATATTTTCCTGTCCCCAAGGTCACAAAAATAATCCTCTATATTTTCTTTATAGTTCTACCTTTTACGTTTAGAACGATGATCCACCAAGATACATTATTTTCCATGTGGGTATTTAACAATTTCAGCACCATGTTTTCAAAAGATTTTTCTGTTAAATAGTTTTGGCATCTCTGCTGCAGTCCCCTAAACTTATCAGTGTGAATCTATTTTAAGTCCATGTTCTGTTCATCATCACATGTGTCTGTCTTCACATTGATACCATGCTGCTTTGATTGCTGTAGCTTTTACTATTCATCAAAGAAAAATAAAATTAATACCAGGATGAAACACAGTGATACACCCCTTAGAGTGGCTAAAACCAAAAACACTAACAATACCAAATGCTGGCAAGGATGTTGTGTAACCAGAACTTAATTCATTGCTGGGGCTGAATGTAAATGGCCCAAGTACTTTAGATAACTGGTCGTTTCATATAAAGTGAGGGTTACACTCACCCCACGACCCAGCAATTCCACTCCCATGTGTAGAAATGAAATCATTTTTAAAAATTTTTTTTTTATTTTTTTTTTAATTTTTGGAAGAGAGAGAGAGAGAGCGTGACCAGGGAAGGGTCAGAGAGAGACTGAAACACAAAATCTGAAGCAGACTCCAGGCTCTGAGCTGTCGGCACAGAGCCCAATGCAGGGCTTGAGCCCATGAACCATGAGATCATGACCTCTGAAGTTGGACGCTCAACTGACAGAGCCACCCAGGCTCCCCTAGAAATGAAATCTTAAGCTCATGAATGTTCATAGCTGCTTTACTTGTAATAGCCAAATCTGGAAACAGCCCAAGTGTCCCTCATTAGGTACGTGAATGAACTGTGATAAGCCCATACCATAGAATTCCATCCCTTAATAGAAAGGAACAAACTGTGGGTAAATACCACTACATGGTGAGCCTCAAAGACCTCATGCTGAGTGAAAGAACAGTGGAGTGTCTACATCATTCCATTCCAGAAAGTTCTAGAATGGGCCAAGTTCATCTACGGTGGAAGACGTTCTATTGGCAGTAGCTGTTTCTCAGGGGGCATAACTGGCCAGCAGCACAAAGAACTCCCCGAGAGGAACGTGTTTTCTCTAACTTCATGAAATGTGGGTAAGACGGATTTTTGCATCTGTACAAACTTACCGAACTCTGCATTTTACCTCAATTAAGAATATTAGCATAAAATGAAAGTTGAAGACATTGAAAACGTACAGGGGAAAGGATGAAATAGGGCTCTTTCTTCTTGCACCGCACTGAGGTCTGTTAAAGCAAGCTCTGAATCTCTAGAAAGGGCCAAAGCCCACAGAGTGCTCTAAGTTTCACTCTGGCCATTGTTGTGGGTTGAACTGTGTCTCCCAAAATTCATATGTTGATGGCCTAACCCCAGCACCACAAAGAGTGACTTTATTTGGAACTAGGGTCATTGCAAATGTAATTAGTTAGGATAAAGTCCTACCGGGGTAGAGAGGGCCCCTGATCCAAGATGACCAGTGTCCTTAGGGAAAGAGATAATTTGGACACAGATATGCATATGGGGACCACATCATGTGTAGATTGGAGGTAAGTTGCTGTGAGCCAAGAAGCCACCATAAACTAGGAGAGAGACTGGGAACACATGCTTCCCTAGAGCCTAGAGCCTTCAGAGCAAGTGTGGCCCTCCTGACATCCCCATCCCAGACTTCCAGGCTCCAGAACCACGAGAAAATAGACTTGGTCTGTGGCACCTTGCTACTATGGGCAGCCCAAGCAAACGTGCAGCCACAGAATCATTTCTTTCCCTTGGCAAGCCTATGGTAACAGACTCTACATAATGTCCCTTGTTCTAGGAAATAACTCACTTACTCACCTTTCTTTTTCCAAGGGATACTGGCCTCTATTGTGACAGGAGCTGCTGCACTCACATATGTGAAGAGTTACCAAAATGATAGACCCCATGACCTGTCTCCTGAATAAACGGAGGATGTCCCGATGATCTTCAAAGTCTAAAAGCCAGATTAGTTGCTCCCATTTTGCAGATGAGGCAAGTAAGTAAGACTTCCCGCAGACAGCAGCTGCCCTCGGCATGTGCAGCTCTTGCTCCGCACCTGACCTCAGGCCATCCCTGACCTAGGTTCCCTGGGGCTACTCTGGGCTCATCCTGGTGGGAAGGAGGAAGGACGGAGAAGAGACAGGTGCCAAGGGCTCCCCTGGAGACACAGGCAATGGCAACTGCTCCTTCATGTGGTCTCCCCAAGGGTCTCCACTCCCGCCGCCCAGCCTCTCCACAGACTCACCCCTGTATGATGCTGAGCCTCTATCACACAGGGGTCACCTGGAGCCAGGTTCAGAAAATGAAAGTCCATTTCATAATCTTCTCCAAGATGGGTTACACAGCACGATCTCTCATTACCCACTGACGGAAGTGGGAAATGTGGAATAACTAGTCTCAGCCGATTCTGATTTGCGATATATCTCCTTTTTAACTGAGATAATAACAGAGAAGCGGGCATTCGTGAGGCTTAGTGAAGAAGGCGCAGATTAACACCACAGTCAGATGACTTTTGAAGCAAAGCTTCTATTAAAGTCGCTGCCAAAAAGTCACTTTATCTTCCCTCCGATGCATTTCAGATTTTATCTACCCTTTTATTCTTTTTGTCCTTAATTTTAAATCCTTTTTATTATTATTTTTTTCCCCGTGTAAGCACCAAGGGAGTTGTTTGGAACTCATTCTTTTGGAAGCAATTATCCACAAGAGAGGCGTTCACTTCATTTGGGCTGCATTTTATATCCAAACCATGATAAAGATGCACAAAATTGACTTTGCCTGAGGAGCTCAGACCCTGGAAAATCCTTCACTGTGAATGTTGAGTCGGCTGCTGGTGATGGAGCCGCCTTGGCAGGAAGAGGTGAGCGGCCATCACCTCGGCCACGTTCTCGCTTGTGGCCGTACAATTGCCTCCTTGCAGCCTAGCAGGGCAAAGAAAACATTTTCATTTAATTGTCCATTAATCCAGACCTTGTGGACCCTGTGTTGTCTTTAAATTCTTGCTTGGTCTAAACAAGAATATCTCTTCCCCCTACAGTTGCAAAATCTCACCTCTAGAGTCTTCACATTTTTTCAAAGATGAGCCCCTCGCACCCATGGCAGGCGTGGGATCAGGGCGATTCAGCACCCCTGCCCCCCAAAGTCTGTTACAAACACAACATTTCTGTGTGGAGTCTCCTTCTGCTTAAAAGGTCAGGTGAATATTGCCTTCTAGTGTACACCGTGTCTGCGTTTGATTTTAATATACTAATGACATTTTAAATTAATTACTATCTGGGGCACCGGGGTGGCTCAGTCGGTTAAGCGTCTGACTTCTGCTCAGGTCATGATCTCTCAATTCATGAGTTCGAGCCCCATGTCGGGCTCTGTGCTGACGGCTTGGAGCCCGGAGCTGCTTCAGATTCTGCATCTCCTTCTCTTTCTGCCTCTCCCCCCACTAGCACTCTGTCTTTTTCTCTCCCAAAAATAGACATCAAAAAATTTTAATAAAATAATTGATCAATTAATTACTATCCATAACCAACAAAAAAGAGAAAAGTTCCTGTCTTATAGTTATTAGCAAAACGCAATTGAACTGATTTTTTTATCCATTTTATAAAACACAGCTGAACCAGAGAGAATTTGCATCCATCTGTGCATCCATGTTGGCATCTACACAGCTCCTCTCTTCTCTCTCTGCTTAAGTCCCACACCGTTTAAAGCCCCAACTATGTGCCTACGTGGATGGAAACGTCATCGAGTTCTTGGGCTGCTTCAGTACCTGCTTCACCAGGCACTGGATAGAAGGATGGAGCCAAATGCGCAGAGGGTGACTCTTGGTGACCACGACTGTCACTAAGCGATACCGTCGCCTGGGTCTGACCCCTGCTCTGCCAGCCAACAGGTTTACCGCCTCAGGAAGATACTTGTCAGTGAACTTTTTCGCTAAGAAAGCGACTGCCTGCCGGTGTGCTTTATCTTCCCATTAATGCTGTAATTTCATCCAGATAAATGGACTCGTGGGGGAGGAGTCCCCGGAGCCCCACCCCCACCCCTCCCTGTCGGAGCGCCACCTGTCGGGACCTGTACTGTGCGCCTTTAACATGAAAGCAGGCGCAGCGTGACACTGCAGCAGTGACGGCCAGCACTCAGACACGGGAGAAAATAGCTTCTAAATAAAAAACTCCATGAGCTATATTTGCGATTAGTGAGAACAATTCCTTATCGATTCTTCTGAGTTTTACCTTTGGTCCAGGAGCTTCTTCCTTCCATGAAGAAAAATAACCTTGCACACCCCCGCCCCCATTAGCAAAGCCTGACGCACCCTCTGCCCAGGGAGGCAGCCTGCACAGTGCAGGGAGCAGCTTCGAAGGCACTTTCCACGCCATCACAAACAGAAAATCAAGGATTCGGGTCCCCCTGGCTCACTAAAGCGGAGGCCACGGCCCCCTTGGGCCACCTCTTGGAAGGTCACTGCTGGTAAAGGAGTCTGGGCTGCCGACACTTCCGGGTGGACAGGCGGAAGTCCCAGCCCCAGGACCCCACCCCCGCGCTGGGAGCTTCCCCCTCTGCCTTTCAGTCGGGCCCATGCCTCTGTGGGCCCTCCCCGGCTTCCTTCCCTCCCCCAGAATACCCTCCATTCTCCCACTGAATCGAAAATGGCCAGCCCCCAGGCCAAAAAAACAAAACAAAACATGGAGAAGGGTACCCTGCTCACCTCCTGACTTAAATCATCTTAAGTTACCTCCCGCCAACAGACTCTGGCCCCCGCTGCGTTCATCTGGTGTGTTTGCGTGTCTCTGTGAGAGCACACGTGTGTGGTGCGTGTGGTGTACATATGTGCGTGTGAGCACACATCTGTGTGGGGTGTCTGCACGTTCACACTTACCCCAAGGCTGCCTCCTGCCCCTGGAGCAGAGGGGCTGCAAGGAAGAACTTGCAGGTCGCTACCAAAGGATTCCGTTATAGTCCTGGACTTCCTGCCGGGCAGCAGTTTCTTTCCACTTTGCACAGGACGTAAGTCTTTCTTACGTGTCAGGGTCATGCTATCATCGGTGCACGTGCCTGACCCTGCACTCCTCACCTAAATCAGACCCTCCGATACTACATCCAGCAGCGTCCTTCCCCCAGAAGAAGGCAGGGCTCTGGTGCCAAAGAAATCAATGACGAATACTTCCACCAAGAGGGCGAGGCAGATCCCCGAGCCCCGGGGGCCGTCGTGGGCCTGAGTCGTGCTCATAACTCCAGCCTCCCCCGCTGCGGAGAGGATGTGCATGCCTCCGTCGCCACCGCCTTCTCGTCAAAAACGAGAATCTTCCCTCACTGTGAAATATTGCAGGTGAGCAGATGCTGAGTCCTTAAATCAGGACATTTGTCAGAGAGCTTTGACAGGCCCTTGTCAATAAAGACAAAAAATGCAGACCATGTAGGCGCTCCGTACGGGGGGCGGGGGGGACGCCGCATGTTGTTCTTTCCACTCAACGTTTCTCTTGAAGTGGAAAGGTTTTTTTCCTCGTTACTGAGAATTTATGAGGCTCCCTGATGTTTCATCTTCTGCTTCAACTTTGATCTAGAACCCGAGTTCCCGGAAGGGACCTACCCAAATCAGAAAGAATCCAAATCAAAAGCAAGGAAACATTCAATGTTTCCTCTGGCCGGCAGAGCTTTGCCAGCAGGCGGAACGGGCTCCGGGGCCCCAGCCCACCGTTTGCTGGTTCCACGATGCTCGACACGTAATCCAGGCTTCAACGTCCTCCTCTGTAAAGTGGGAGCACGCCGGGGCCCACGCTCTCTGGGTTGTTGTGAAGGTTCCGAGTCATAGCGCCTGGCAGTCACTGTCCATCCAGCCCACCTCTGAAGTATTTCATGAACTTTCATTAGTTCCGCAGCGAACGCACCAGGCTTCTGTGACAATATTTCTCTGCCTTATAATGACTTCCCATGGTGGTTTAATCCCCCCATTGAACAGATGAGCAAACCGAGGCTCAGAGAAATCATGTCAACCCCCTCCCTGATGTTTCTGAAGCCAGCACACTCTCCCGTGGCTGCCTCAGCAATTGGAAATCACATCAGCTGCTGTGAGTTTTCCAAAACGTGAACCTCAGGTGGGCCCCAAAGGGCTGCAGGTGCGGCGTCCCCCAGCCAGGCATGGGCTGGAGCTGGTGGAACACCTCGTCTTTCACCCCTGTGCCCTAAGACTGTTTCTACACTCGTCCTCCCCAGGTATGAGGACATTTTAATGGTGGGAAAACACAACGCCAGAATGCAGAGGAAGTCCCAAAAGGTAAAATGGGGGCTGAATTATTAAGGGGCTCCAGCTCACTGAGTCATCCGGAAGGCTGCCGGATGGTGCTCACCAGTGGCTTCTCTCTCGGAGACTGTCCCTGTGTGCCACTTGAAGGGGGGAGGGGACCCTCATCTGCTTTTCAAAAGAGCAAACGTCCTGGGCACCCAACACCGGCTTCCCCTCCGTAATCCGTCCCCTCCGAGATTAGATGACTTACATCTAGATGCGGGAAAATGAAAGAGACCAGGAGAGGGGAGGGAGGTTATCGGGGTGGAGAAGGTGAAAGAATTTCAATATCACCATCTCGTTCCTTATTCGGGCAAAATGAAAAGTCCTCATTATTAAATCACAAAGCAATTAAAAAATTAAAAATTTCATAAGACCCTACATAAAAGAAATACAAGTGTTTAATGATGGATTAGAAAGTGGAAGTTGGGGGGGGAGAGAAAAAGTAAAAGCCTGCTTGTCTCAGGGGGTCCCCTCCGCAGCGGCGGTGAGAGCGCTTTCTGCCCGCACCCTCACGCCAGCCGCCAGAACTAATAAATTCTGGGCTCCCCTGCCTAGAAGCCAAGGCCGATTAATATCTGCCTACCTTGTTACCTAATTCATTATGGAATAGCAGTTAATTTGATTTGATATTATTTTAATAAAATTCTGTAATATATTAGATTGTTTCAGGCTATCAAAATAATTTTCCAATTATTACGGTTACTCAAGCAAGTCTTTTTTTTCCCCCTTCATGAGCGGCAGTTGGTCTGACTCAGAATATATTAGCTCCTACAGCTTTATCCGGGCTGGGGGAGCCTGGGGTCCATGCATGGTTACCCAGAAGAGCTCCTGCCAAGAACGCTGGCCCGCGGCTCACAGCGAAATGTCCACACTGTGGACTGACACGGATTTATGGCCTCATGACTCTGACCATGAGGCTGCCCCCTTTCAGCCACATAGTTAACTTCCAAGGGAATGCTGTGATACATTTATATCAAAAGTAACCATAGACATCAATGAGTGGGCGAGTGGCAAGGACTTGACAGTTCAGTTATCATGGTGCCCAGGAGAGTCAGTGGGTCAAGGGGTCGACTCTTGATTTCAGCTCAGGTCACGATCTCACGGTTTGTGAGTTCGAACCCCACATCAGGCTCTGCCCTCACTGTGTGGAGCCTGATTTGGATCCTCTGCTTCCCTCTTTCTGTCCCTCTCCCATTCATGCTCCCTCTCTAAAAATTAAATAAACATTTTAAAAACTTGTTTAAAGCTGAGTTATCAAAAACACCTGGTGAAGAGAATGTGTGCCTTAAAGGTTCAAGTGCCCGATCTGGTGGCATCTGACCTCCCGGACCTCTCGTGCACGGTGCACAAGAGACAGCCTACCCGACCCACAGCATGCTGTGAGATATCAAATGTGATCACTGTTGTCAAAGTGGCGAATGCCAGGACACGGCTGGCATCAAGAAGTGAATCCCCTTGAGAGGCGAGGATGGGGGAAGAGGAAAACCCTTGGAGGGAATTTGGAGAGAGATGCTGGGCTTGGGTCAGGAAGTCCCGTTGGGGTTCTCCACGTGTGTAGCACCTTGTGGGACACTGGGCGACATGGACCCTTGGTGTCTGTATCAGGACTGGAGACTCGGGCTTCTGGACCGCGTCACCTGTGGCCTCGGTCAGGGCCTCCCCAGGTGCCGAGACAGCCGATGCGCTCCGCCGCCGTCACTCATTCGACGAGTGGTCACTGAGCTCTGAGGTCATGCTTGGCACTGTGTACGGTGAGCCAGGCAGGCAGGGTCCTCCCGTGCTTGGTGCCGGCTGGGCACCGTAGCCAGCACACAGTAGGGGCCAAATAAATATGGTTGGATCACTTCATCAGTTGGTCACCAGGGTGCCAGATATTAACCAAATAACCATGTGTGCAAATTGCAAATAAAACAATCCAATGACTATGTAATTAAAATCTATGAAGGGCGCCTGGGCACCTCAGTTGGTTGAGAGGCCAACTTCAGCTCAGGTCATGATCTCATGGCTTGTGAGTTCAAGCCCCGCATCAGGCTCTGTGCTGACAGCTTGGAGCCTGGATCCTGCTTCGGATTCTGTCTCTGTCTCTCTCTGCCCCTCCCTTAATCTCTCTGTCTCTCTCTCTCTCTCTCTTCCTCTCTCTCTCTCTCTCTTTCTCTCTCTCTCACACACACACATACAAATACAAATACACATAAATTTTTAATAAAAAATAATTAAAATCTATGAAGGAAAAGCACCATGGACTATGAGGGCCGGTAACAAGGGGAAGTCAGCAGAAATCTAGAGAAGGAATAGGTATGAGCCATACAAGGAAGGAGAGGTGTCCAGGTGGAACAAACAGCATAAGCAAAGGCCCTGGGGTGGGAGTGGCCGAGGGTTTCAGGGGACAGAAGGAGGCTGCCATCAGGGAGTGGAAGTACTTGGTAGGTACAGGCCAAGTTCCTGAGGCCTCAGGCTCACAGATACATTAAAGATCCGTGGGCTTGACCCCATTGGCCACAGGAAACCTTGAGGTCTCAAGCTTGGGAACATGCGTTCAGGTCTGGGTTCTTAGAAGTCTGTCCCATGCAATGCGGAGAATGAATTGACACGGTTGAGAGCAGGTGTGGATGACCATAAAGAAAGCCGTGACAGGTGACCAGGGAAAAGGTAACGGCCTGGAATGGGGCAGATGTCAAAGTCAGACTCTGCGAGTTCCAGAGATCCCTCGCACCTGCGTGTGATCAGGGGTGCTCTGAGAAGAACTGCCCAAGTACAAGGCCACCGAGTGCTGTGCCCCTGCCGGCCATCCTCGGCTTCACCCCAGGACCCCGCGCATATCCAGCCACAGGCCTCTGACCCCTCAGCTCACGGCATATGGCAAGCTGCCCTCAGTCCTCACCAGAGCCCTCCGGGGCTTATGGCCAGCCGGCCCCTGATCTGAGCTGATGCTACCCCCTTGAAGCCCAGAATCCACCTGCTCGTTCCCTGAGTGGTCCAGCCCGGCCAGACGCGGAGACATTCCCACCTCCCTTCTGCGGGGCAAGGAGGGTCCTACGTGTCTGGGCTCACGGCTTGTCTGTCTTCACCTCTCTGCCCTTAGGAACCAGTGATTGGAATAAGGCTCCCAATTACAATGAAAGAATCATGAGCGGGTCTCAGCTTCGGGCAGTCATGGTTTCTTTGGGGGTGGGGGGGTGGGATGCTAAGGAAGGAAACTGCCAAAATTATGGACCCTGATCAGCAAGGGGCAGGGGTGGGGGCTGAGGAGGGTGCAGGCCCAGAAGGAAGAGTCCGGGAAGTGGACTCCAGGACCCCTCGGGCTCCTGAGTCTCTCAGTCCAGACCTGGAGGGGGCACAGCCAGAAGCAGGGTCACCTGGATGATATCCCCTGGACATGGGTGGACAAGGAGCTAGAAACATATAGGCTGTCTGGGGGCCCGAAGGCTGCAGGGCTCTGAGACCCCATGAGTATGTCCATCCCCCCTCCCAGGCCTCCATAAATCGTGCCGAAGCCCAAGGAGCCTGGCCGCAGCTGTGTGCAGGTTAGACAGGTGTCATGGTCTACACTGGGACGGAGCTTCAAAGGGGGATCAGGTTGGAGCACCAGAGTGGCTCATTCAGTTGAGGATTTGACTCTTGATTTTGGCTCAGGTCATGATCTCACAGTCTGTGAGCTGGAGCCCCCCGCTGGGCCCTGTGATGACAGTGCAGAGCCTGTTTAGGACTCTCTCTCTGCCTCTCTACTACTCCTTCTCTCTCTCCCTCTCTCCCTCTCTCTCTCTCTCTCTCTCTCTCTCTCTGTCTCTGTCTCTGTCTCTCTTAAAAATAAACAAAGGGGGATCAGGGAGGAGCCAGCGCTGCTCCCTGGGGCTGATCAAGGACCCAGAGCCCGGGAACTCCAAAGCCAGGCAGAGAGTGCCCTCCATTCATGCACGAAACTTGCACACAGCCTCCCAGGTCACACATCCCAGCCATCTGTCAGGCACTCAGAACAACTCCGGACCTCAGGTCGCGAAGGGCTCGGTTGCAGGGTGATGCCGGGGAAGTGGGAGGGACAGGCATGGAGGAGGAGTGAGACCCCAGGTGCCTTCTAGAGAGAGGAGCATGCCCGAATCCCAGGCCAGGCCAGGCAGGGGGACAGAAGTGGGAAGGCAGCCTTATGGACCCCCAGGGAAGCCTGCCCAGGGCCTTGCCACAGGATGGAACAGAGGCATGCCACAGACTAGCCGAGGGGCACAGTAGCCGGATATGCAGAGAGAGTCACAGGGGCCAGAAGGATCCAGGCTTCTGGGCAAACAAGGGGGTAGCACCTGCCCCATAGAGCTCGTGGGAAAACCGAGGCCGAGGTGCTCTTGAGCACCCCATGGCTTCGGGCAGGGGACCCTGTCAGCTTTCAGACGTGCCTCTGAGCTTCAGAACTGTGCTCGTCAATGTCACGTAACTAACGCACCTGGAACCCTCCACGTGCCTGCCCTCGCCTGCTCCTGGCACACCGGAGGCCCCTGGGGACCTGGGGAGTGACACAGTCTACAGTCTCTTCCAGAAGGATCTCCAAGACTGCCTCCCATCTTGCGTCCCAGAAAGTTGTCACACAGGTGATGTCCCCAAACCCCACGACGCCTGCCTGACCGTCTTTGGCTGCTTTGCATCTTTGAGAAACCTCAGCAGAGAGAGCAGGGCTCAGAACCGGCGCCCCACTCTCAGAAACACACATGGCCGACTTCCGGGCTGGCCGACAGCTCCGTGCTCTCCTCTACCTGGCGGTCGTCACCGGAAGGACACCATGCGGCTGCGGCCCCTCGCTGACAGTAGAAGGAAATGAAGTGCTCCCGTTTTCAGAGCACCGCTGTCCTCCCCAACTCTGCAAGAGAGGGCGGCGGTGGCACGGTAGTGTCATCTTCATTAAGTTCCCACTCCGCTGACTTATTATGTAACAGGAAGCTCTGTAGTGAGACGTAACAAAAGAAGAAAAGTGAATGCTTCCTGCATTGAAATAATACAATTGGACGGGTCTGAGGCCGTCCCTCGGAGGTGGGCCACCTTGGGGCAGAGTGAAGTCTTCATTTGCCACAGACACAGAGTGTGGTGGGTTGAATGGCCGCCCCCAGGAGACAGGTTCCCCGGGAACCTGAGAATGTTTGGCAAGAGGGTCTCTATAGATTTAATTAAATTAAGGATGTTTATTGATTTATTTATTGATTGACTGATTGGGGGAGAGAGAGAGAGAGAGAGAGAGAGAGAGAATCCCAAGCAGGCTGTATGCCCAGCATGAAGCCTGATCTCAAGACCCTGGGATCATGACCTCAGGCGACATGAAGAGTCAGATACCTGGGGGGAGGGGTGCCTGGGGGGCTCAGTTGGTTGAGCGTCAGACTTCAGCTCAGGTCATGATGTTGCAGTTCGTGGGTTCGAGCCCCGCATGGGGTTCTGTGCTGACAGCTCAGAGCCTGGAGCCTGCTTTGGATTCTGTGTCTCCCTCTCTCTCTCTGCCCTTCCCCAGCTCCCTCTCTTTCTCTCTCAAAAATAAATAAACATATAAAAAGAAAAAAGAGTCAGACACTTAACTGACTGAGCCACCTAGGCCCCCTATTGAAGACCTTTAAATGAAACCATCCTCATTACCTGGGTGGACTCAATTCCATGCCAATCGTCATAAAAGAAAAGCGCCAGGGGCTTTCAGACACAGATGAAACCACAGAGATCAAGTGCCACAGGCCGAGGAGCACCTAGAGCCACCAGAAGCCGGGAGAGGCCAGGAATGGACTCTCCTCCAGAGCCTTTGCAGGGAGCTCAGCCCTGCACCTCGATCTTGGACTTCTGGCCTCCAAACCTGGGATAGAGTATATTTTCATTGCTTTAAGCCTCTCAGTTTATTGTGAGCTCTGGCTGCCCTAGGAGTTCATCCACCTCGACTGTATAAATATACCTTATTTTAGGATCAGAAAGCAAAATAAGTGAAGGTTTTACATAAAAACAGTTACTAACCCAAATTCCCAGGAGATAAGCTCAAGCATTGTGTAAGGCATGTGTGCTCGAGATTTTATTAAATGACATCAACTGAAGTCAATGTTAACAGAAGTCTAGGGCACCCAAGTGGCTCAGTCAGTTAATCGTCCAGCTTCGGCTCAGGTCACGATCTCAGGGTTCATGAGTTCGAGCCCCACGTCGGGCTCTGTGCTGACAGCTCAGAGCCTGGAGCCTGCTTCGGATTCTGTGTTTCCCTCTCTCTCTGCTCCTCCCCCACTCAGGCTCTGTCTCTCTCTCTCTCTCAAAAATGAATAAATATTTTTTAAAAATCTTAACAGAAGTCTGAGCTGTCTACAAAAATGGTAAAGCTGTGTCTTGAACAGTGGCATTTGACCTTTACTCAAACTGTGAAGATTTCCTTGCTATGTTGTCACAGGTAGAAACCGAGTCCCTGGAAACTGAAGTTCTCCAGCCCCGCAGCTCAGGGGCAGCCTGTGCATGATGGAACCTCAGGCCTTCTGCCTCAGCAGCCCATTTCCACATCCCGGGAGCCGCCCTGCCCAGCGTGATGTTTCCAGCGGTTGTAAATTGCATATACTTCTAAAAGATAGCCCGTGACAGGTGGCGTGTGATCAGAGGAAATCAGTCCAGTCTACCACTCCTTGGGAGAAATCCCAGTTTCCAAGCCCAAACTTGGAAGCCCAGAAGCTCTGTAGCTTCCTCTCCATCTTGTCCAGATGAGACCAAAGGTTAGTGCTTCCTTCAGAGACCTCTGTAATGCGTCATCTGATAAAATGATGGTAGAGCCTTGAAATTGCTACAAGATGGTTATAGTCTTTGTGTGGACAACTTTTCCATTCGGTGGTAAAACTGGAAGGCTTTATCACTCTTTTATAACTTTCCATATAACTTTTATGACACCAAAGAGCCAACATCAAAGACTATGGGCTCAAATCATTCCTGTGATCCAAACCAAGTGGCAGAACCCAGTCTCAAGGATGTGAAGACTCACATCTGGTTCGTGGCCTGCCCAGAGGACTTGGCTGGAAAACATAGCTCGGGAGCAGACAAACACAGGAGGAGGCTCGAAGTTAATAATCAGTTACAACCATAAAGACAGAGACAGTGAAATGTATGCCCCGTGTCCTCACTTGTTATGTACCAGGGAACCCGGAGGTATCCTGAAGGAGGAAACAGAACTGGGAGGCAGGATGATCGACTCACCAGAAGCCAGCAGGCCAGCCACCTTGTTGAGCAATAACAAATGCCCCGACTGGACAGCAAACTACATAAATGTTGGAAGAAAGAGTGAAGGCTGCAGTTGGCCAATGCAGGGTCCAGACTCACAGTTGGCCTCTTATCAGCTGTGTTATGGTGGACAAGACACATTACCCTTCACAAACTCAGGGATCTCAACCGCATCTAGGGGATGGTAATACCACCATCCAAGGTTGACGTGTAGGTTAGAAAAAAATATGCAGAAAATACCAGATACCATAAATGGTGGCTGTTACTATTAGGAACGTGGGATGAGGGGCAACCATTTATTTGACTGTTAAGAACATGGGATTTGAAGTCAGAGGGACTGAACTGAGTTCCAGCTCTGTCTCCAAGTCGAGAACAACTCATTTTGCTCTTCTAGATGTCAGGTGTCTCATCTGTGAGGTAGGAGGGTATTCAGTACCTACCTTTAGTGGGTTCAATGGGTGCCCCTCCTCTCCAGAAGGTATGTCCACCAGGAACCTAAAAATAAGATCTTATTTGGAAAAAAGGTCTTTATAGATGTGATCAAGTTAAGGATCGCCAGATGAGACCATCCTGGGCTGTCCCACTGGCTCTACCTCCACCATAAGTGTCCAGTTGCAGAAAAGGCAGAGAGAGGTTGCACACAGACACACGAAGAGATACACAGAGAGAGATGGCCATGTGAGGTTGGACCAGGGGCTGCACTGATGCATCTCAATCCCAGGATCCAAGATGGCCAGAGCCACCAACAGCTATGACAGAGGCATGGACTAGAGTCTCCCCCAGAACCACGAGAACATAAATTTCTGCTGCTCGAAGACCCCCAGTGTGTGGCAGTCTGTCCCTACTGCTCTGGGAACCTAAGACCGCCCCCTCCCCCAGCATAGCACCTCGCCCACAAGAAGCCCTCATGAAGGTCAGCTAAGCAGAGCTGACAGAAACACAGGATCTTAGTCCTCATGTCAGGAATAAGGCAAATCACACTGTGGTCCCCAGCCGTACACTGCTGCCTGCTGGACACGGCAGCACCCCATGGCCTCATAACATGGAGGTGGAGTCAACAGTCTCATCCCCACTTTGTGGGAGAAGACGCTACAGCAGCCTGGGGAAGGTTGCGTAAACCTCGGAGATGAACACCGCCTTATTTCTCCTGATTAACAATCCAGTGGTTTTTGTCTTGTTTTTGCATTGTTTTGCTTAGGTTGAAGAGACAGTGTGTGTGTGTGTGGGTAAGTATGGTGCACAAATACTTTGTCCTTCAGACAAGCCCCCAAGACCGCAGGCTCACATCACCCCGGTTTTGGCTGGATTATCTCAATGCAGGTCCGAGCATCACGGAGTGACAGTCTCAAAACACAAAAAGTTGACAGAACGCTAACCGTGACCCACCTTCGTGAGCAGAGAAGGTAAAACGCTGTTCTGAGGTTGCAGAGCAGTCAGGTTCTAAGCCTGTGCCTGCACACACGTGTGCCCACGGCACACAACCCCACACTGGAAGGCAGGGACAGGGCAGCGAACACCGATACTCAAGCTGAAATGAGTTTTAATGTTTATTTAAGTTCGATAGAGAGAGAGAGACAGAGTATGAATGAGGAAGGGGCAGAGAGACAGGGAGACAGAATCTGAAGCATGCTCCAGGCTCTGAGCTGTCAGCACGGAACCCAACACAGGGCTCGAACTCATGAACTGCTAGATCATGACCTGAGCCTAAGTCAGAAGCTTAACCGACTGAGGCACCCAGGAGGCCCTCGAGGTGCAAATCTTAAAATGTAAGAGGCCAGAGCCAGAGGTATGGCAGCCTGAGGCCGGCCCGTCTGAATGACGGCAGGAACGCTCAGCTCCCGATCCATGGCACTTGGAACCTCCATAAAGGTCCCCAAGGCTGTCCCAGGATGGCTCATAAGTGTGTCTCCAATGAGGGGGAGAATCCACCAGCTTCACATCCAGCCTCTCAAGGCTCTGCGCCCCTGGGTGACCCCGTGAGTATGCAGACACACACGCCCCCCCTATGCTACGCACCCCTGCGCCCCTGAGTAATCCCGTGCGGACCTGCACACACGCCCCCCGCACCCCTGCACACCTGGGTCACCCGTGAGGAAGCACACACACACGCCCCCCCCGCATCCCTGCACCCCTGGGTGACCCCGTGAGGACGTGCTCACACGCCCCCCCCCCCCGGCGCCCCTGGGTCACCCTGCGAGGACGCACACACACACACACGTGATGGAAGAGAGTAGGAAAACGAGACCGAGGAAACCCAGGGGCACACAAGGCTCCTTGCTGGGAGGAGCCACAGGGCCCCTGCTACCCCCGGGGTCCTGGTGGAGAGGAGGGACCAGAGGCCACCACCCCAACAAGCCACCGCCACGGGGACAGCCAGTCCGGCCCTAGCGGTGAACTCTGCCGGGGAAAGCAGGGAGCTTTCCACAGACGCCTCCGAAACCACAGCTGGTGAATCCCACAGTTCTGAACCCACTTCTCATATCGAGGCCCCGTGTGCTGCTCCTCCTTCCCCTTTGCCACACGAAACACCGGGAGAAAGACCCTGACGTGGCCTCCTCTGTGTTCCCCCCAGCTGGAATGTCCCCAGCTGCCTGCTGTGGGGGTTTACCCCAGACTTCAACCCCCCAGTACGGGCCCCTGGCGCCCAGGCCAGATGCCGGACTCCCACAGCTCTCTGTCCACGTGGGGAAAGTCTCACTGCCCTGCATCTTCTCCCGGAGTTTCCTCTTCCTCCACCTTTTCCCCCCAGACGTGCCCTGGAGGGAATGAGGAATACGTTCAGTACCGCACAATAACTCCGCAAAGAAAATTCGAGGCATGTCTGCCGTGCCTGCCCACCCTGGGACCCCGGCACCTCGTGCCCAGGCCCAGCCATGCGTTCTCCCCAGCTGCTGTCAGTGTGACCCAGTCACAGCCCCCCGGGCGCCCCGGGCTCCCCAGGCAGGCTCCACGGCACCCCAGCGTCGCCAGGTGGGAGGTCGTGGCAGGGTGGTGAGCGTGGCCAGCCCCGGACACCCCCACGCCCCGCCACCCACCCCCGTCCCACCCTGCCTGGACCCTCTTCTTTCTGTGCTGATTTTTCTTGTCTTCGGCGTTTTGCTCCCTCCTCCTGCCTTTGTTCTGAGGGGCAGAATGGTGTCCTGGGCAGATCTGGGGCTGACACCGGCCGTGCTGTTTTCCCGCCGTGTGCTCCTGCGAAGTCATTTTCCTCTCGTGCCTCCATTTCTCCGTCAAGGAAGTGGGCAGAGCACGGTCTACTCAAAGAGCTTCTGGGAAGATGAATAATAAAACAAACATCCCAGAACGTTTGCCAAAGAATCCTGAATGCAGACACGCTGGTCCCTGTCCCAGCCTCTGAACTCACATCTACTCGCTTCCCACATCTCCACCAGAAAGCGGGGGTTGGCCGGCCCAGGGCGTCAGCTTCTCCTACCTTGGAAGGGCCTTGGGGACTGCAGATGTTGGAGTGTAGCTGCCCCTCTAAGAGGATGGGTCCTGGGGCGAGACAGCTGGCCTCTGCCGGCACCATGGCCTTGGGCAGCTTGCAAAAGCCTCTGTGACTCCGTTTCCTCGTGACCGGGTATGAAGTTCTAGTGCATGAACCCCTGCAGGCACTTAGTTACCAGGGCCCCGCACAGAGTGCCTCCCTGCATGTCAGCCCTTGTTACCACGGTCCTCGTCTTCTCTGTAAAAGAGCACTGGACAGGGAGCCCGGAGACATGGGAGCCACGGCCCTGCAATAGTGAGAACACGGGTGTGGGGGTCAGATGCGGTTAGGTCCCAGCCCGCTCTGGCCCATGCCAGCATGTCACCCTTGGGCTGAGGCCACACACGCCAGAATCCGGGTCAGGCCACGATAACGTGCACATACCCGCATGTGCAGCGTGAGACTCTAGATAGAGAAGGGTCCGCAGCCCCCAAGGTGGTGCTGGATCACTGCTCAGGACAGTTGGAGCCACCAGGAAGTGCAACAGAGGCCCCTCGACCCACAGGGATCTCGGTCACACAGGTGGGGGGCTTCGTGACCGCAGGCGGCCCGTTCCGTCTGCCCACCAGTCAGGGGAATGAGAAGCCATCCAGTTACCAGTGAGCGTCAGACCCCCTCCCTGGGCGACTGGGAGAGCTCACCGGTGCTCCTGGACCTCGTGCCTGGACGCCGCAGGCATCCCTCCTCCCGGAGAGGACCAGGCTGCTGTCGGCACCGACGAAAGGGCTGAGAGCGTCACCGGGGAGGGTCTTGGAAAAGCATCTCTCCTTGTGTTTATCAGCATCATCCTGACGGAATGCCAAGGAAATACAAAGTGTCCCCCCCAGGGGGAAGCTACTTCTCACATGACCGGATAAGAACTGCTACAATTCTCAGTAAAGCAAGGGGATCAAAGACAGGGGAGAAAGCAAGGCTTGAGTCCTCTGGAAGGGCTTTCACAGGAGCGTCTTTGGTGAGAAGGGTGATGGAGGCCTCAGGGTCCACACCTGCCTCACTGACTGGCTAGGGAAGGGAGGGAGGGTGTGGCAGGGTCTCTGGTATGTGCGTTCAGGCCGTGTGGCCCACCTGTGCTGCAGGCCCTGAACCAACCAGCCTCGTCTCTGAGTCTCAGTGTCCATGTGTGTGTGGGGGGGGGGAATCCCTCCAACGGCCCTTCCTGCCATCTCCATGAATGACACCTGTGCCTGGAGGGAGAGGAAGCCTAAGGCAACGTGTCACGAGCATCGTGAAAGTTGGAGGAAGTCGGGGGTCTCTGGGAGCTCAAATGGGAGCTCACCAAAAGGTCGGGAGAACCTCTAAAAGGAGATGCTTGAGCTCAGTGCCAAAGACCAAGAAGCCAAGGAGAGTCCAGGCATAGGGACGGAGGAGACAGATCATGGTGCATTCATGGCCCCACACCTGACGCAGGTGCGCAGCCAACCATCCAGCCCCGAAGCCCCCATCTGGAAGCTCGCGGGCTCGGGCAGGTGTGGGTGAGCAGCACGTGGGGTATGCAGCCCCACTGAGGAATGTTCCTCCCCACCACTGCCCTCTGCTCCCCACCTCTCCCGGCATCACCGCGGATGCCACCTCCAGCTGGCTGGCTCGCACCAACTTGGGGAAGGTGAGACTGTGTCCCACACTGGTCTTTCGAAGCATCTGGAGTCCCCCGCCTGGCCCATCCCCTCCCGCACTGTCTCAGTCTCCTCAGGCTGCTGTAAGAAAATCCCAGAGACTGGAGGGCTAAACGAGAGACTCATTTCTCACAGTCTGGATGCTGGGAAGCCCGAGATCAAGGAGCTGGCAGATCTGGAGGCTGACAAGACGTCTCCCGGCCTATACATGCTCACTGTGTCCTCACGTGGCAGAGAGAGAGGGGTGGGTTCCGGGAGGTGGGGGGAGAATGAGAAAGCTGGCAGATCCCTTCGCTAAGGGTGCTAACCCCATCCTCAGAGAGCCCCCCGGACAACCTCATCGGTGACCTCCCAAAGACCCCACCTCTGGAAATCATCACGCTTGGGATTAGAGTCTGAACACATGAACTTCGCAGGGACGCAAACGTTCAGTCCCCACAGAACATGCATGCCTGGTCCATGTCTTGCCCTCCACCACCTTTCCTGTTGCTTTCTGCTGCTTTGCTTCCACGCATCTTTTTTTCTTAGTTTTTTCTTAAACCTTATTTATTTATTTTGAGAGAGAGAGAGAGAGAAGGGGCAGAGAGAGAGAAAAGGGAGAGAATCCCAAGCAGGCTTTGGACCATTAACAGTGAGCCCAATGTGGAACTTGAACTCATGAACCATGAGATGATGACCTGAGCCAAAGTCAGATGCTCAACCGACTGAGCCACCCAGGCGCCCCCGTCCTCTCAACCTAAAGAGCCATCTTGGGCACTGTCACCTGAAAGAGCCACACCATTGCTCAAGGAATCTCTCATTGGGGGAAACTCCGCCTGCGGTGGCACTTGCCAGAAGAAGTGGCAGTTCAATCAGCGGCACAGACACGCTGACAGAGAGACTTCCTTTGGCTTTCAGAGTGTTTCAATTTCTTTGAGGCGACAGTCATTACAAATTGGATGTCACATGAGCTTTGACACCACAGGGTCTATCCAACTGCGTGACTTCAGCCCACCGAAGCTGAACAGTGGTCACCCCACTTCAGACAGGATGTGACCTCCTCCGGCGACCAGTGTCTCGCTCCCGCCCCACCATGGGCAACTTCAGTCCATCTGCCCAGTGAATCTGCAACTTCTGCGACCACAGACTTCAGCGACACTCATCTCTGCCCGTTTTATATGGAAGGGTATTTCTTCTCTTTATTGTTGTTTTTAACATAAGCTTTTTTCCTTATGAAATGAGCATTCTATAGGAAAACATCCCAGAAGTCCTTGAATCCCACATCCCATTGCACAGAAGGAAACACCATGGCAAAGGGGGTTGGCCTGCTTTCTGTAGTCACTTTGCACTTAACTGAATGGCACAGAGATTCAACCAAGTAAGTATGGGTCTCTTCATTTCAAAATAGCACGAGCATGCTTTTGAGAAGTTGGAAGACTTGCCCAAGGTCACCAGGATGGAAAAATTCAGAGCTTGCATGGGACTCGGGAGTTTTAACTCTATGCCTGGTAATTTTCCCACCACACCACAGGGGCTGCCTCCCATGTAGCAGGTGGAGCTGGAGACCCAGGGCAGCCTCAAACCACAGAGGGGTCAATGCCACCCAGCCGTCAACAACAGGACGGTCAGCTGATGCTCAAATGATTTTCAACTGTTCCGCAAGCCTGTATGTGAAACCCCACTAGCTTGAAGTAGAGAATGTAGGACAAAGTTCTCTTATGCACACACATAACAACACACACACACACACACACACACACACACACACACACAGAGTCTCTGGTCTCTGCCTCATTTGTTGGAAAACACTGGACTATCACCAGCCACTGCAGCCCAGAGACAGCACGGCAGGCATCAACCCTGGGTCACTGAAGAGACTTTTGTTTCCCATTAGCCAATCTGGTCTAGATCGGAGATAAGGAGGGATCATGACTTCAAAAGAGAAAATAAAATATTTGAGGGGCCAGGGCTCTGGGTGTCCAAAGTCACAACATGTGCAGACACTCTGTCACTGCAAGCCGGAGACGAAATATCAGAGAGGAGGTTGCGACCCATGGGGATCCCCTCAGATCTCAGGAAAGCTCTTGTCGCCGGGACAGTGGTAGAAAGAGGGAATCATTCGTGAAGCCGTCGGGCTGGTTCAGGGAAAGCAAGGTGATGGAGGGCACAGCCTCCCCCTGCAGGCACTCCTGGTCTGGTGGGGAGAAAGGCACAGAAATTAGGGATTACAGGACTCATAAATGTCCTATAATAACTACTCCTCCAAAACGCGCACCCTCTCCAAGTGGTGCCGCCTCATTAAACAGCCCCACCACCCACCCCGCAGAGCAAGTTCAACATCCGAGTCACACCTGACTCTTGCATCTCTGGCATCCTCCACGTGCAAGCCGGAGGCAAGCATCCAACCAACTTGTGGGCGGATTCCCACCCGCAGCCAGAGGCCCCGCCCTCACCCAGCCTCTAACCCTTTCTGACTTCCCAAAGCTCTCAGAATAAAATGGAAATCACCAGGCACAGGTGATCCGATGTGCTCTCTCCAGGCAGGCACCAGGGCTGCCCCATTCACTAAGCTCAGCACCCCCCACCGAACGCCTCACCCCTTGCCGGGTCTTCTCACCACATGGGTCAGTGCCTGGGCTCTGGGTGCCTTTCCTGAGCTCTCCAATTTGTCTGACTCCCTCTGATCTACCAGACCTCCACCAATTGCCTGCTTCTCTGAGAAGACTTTCTTGCCCCCAACATGAAGAGACTGTTCACCATAGCCACTGGTTTATGTTTTTGTCACACTTTTTGGTGCGTGTGCGTATATAGCTTCCCCACTAACTAGAAACTCCTTGAGGGGGGGACCAAGGTCTGATTTTATCTTCCAGGGGTGTTTCAGGATGTTAATAGTAACAATCTTCACCATGGAGTTCGAGAGTCTCCTCTATCCCCCTTAGTTGTACATCCTGTGCTTAGTTGCCTCCCACGTGGGAAACCCACATTCCCCTGGTCAGATGACCCCTCCTTGGACGACTTTATTAAGAAGGTCTTCTTCATAGGTCCATCTTCTGCTCACTCTGTCCTTCAGGGTCTCCCAGAATAAGCTACGCCCCTGTTCTCTCAAAAGCCCTCCAGATATTTGAAGACACTGATCTGGCTCCTCCTGAGTCCTCTCAAGGGTGATATCTCAGGTTTTCTGACTCCTTTTCATACAACGTCCTTTGGAATTCTTGGACCACCATGGCCCCCTTCCACTGAACCTGCTATGCTTCCTTAAATCTAATTAACATTTTCACCAACCAACCCCAACACTCCTGTCATGGTCTGAGCAACAAAAAGTAGAAATTTACCTCCCATATTCTAGATACTATATGCTTGTAGATGCAACCAAAGCATACACTGCTTTGGCAGATGTCTGGGATCAGGTTTCCTAAAAGTGGACCCAGAGGTGAGGATTCATGGGCTAGGGATCTCTTGTAGTGTTCTCCCAGGGGAAGCTGGTAAGAGAGTGAAGGAAGAAACCCAGCAAGGCCAAGAAGCTCCCCAAAGAGCAGATTCAGACTGACCCTGCATGGGACCTCTTGACTCCCTCACCAGTCACTCATCTCATTGGCTAAGGAAACCCCAAGGGGTTATAACCTCATGTGGCAGTTCCTCTCTCTTCTGGGGGTGCAAGGCAGCCCTGGAAGCTTGGAGGCCGTCCCCAGAGAGACACAAGTGCCACAGCAAAGAAGCCAAAACACTGTGGCAGCCAAGGGAAGGGTGGGTTGGAGAAATGTGGGCGGAGCACCAGCAAGCTATCCCGCAGAGGCCCCGCCCAGTTCAGAATCCCACAGCTGCTCACCCAATCTTCACCTTGCCTCTCAAGTGCCTCAGAGTGCTGTCTCCTGAGTCAGTTCTTGTGCTTTTTTCATGTTGATTTTTTAATGTTTATTTATTTTTTAGAAAGAGAGAGACAGCATGAACAGGGAAGGGTCAGAGAGAGAGAGGGAGACACAGAATCTGAAGATAGGCTCCAGGCTCTGAGCTGTCAGCACAGAGCCCCACACGGGGCTTGAACACACGAACAGTGAGATCATGACCTGAGCTGAAGTTGGAATCTCCATCGACTGAGCCACCCAAGCGCCCTCCTCTTACTCTGATTTTAAATTCCTTTCTTGAAGTCAATTTTCAAAAAAATTGTCCCTTAATAATTGGGTCAGAATTCAGAAAAGAGAAAGAAAACACATGGATAAATTTAGACAAAAAAAAAAAAAAAGATTGTTTAACTCTGGATTACAATCATCAAATTGTCAAACAAATCCCGTACCGCAGAATCTGACAGACCTTACGTTAATTTTTAAGGTCAATGTTGAAAACAACAACTTTCTAATGAGGTAAAAAAACATGTAATAATTTTCCAGGCAATTAAATGAATATCATCTGCTTTGCCTCACCCTGAATTTGTCATTTTCAACATTTCTTCTAAAGGGTAGAGTAGCTCTGTCAGACCTGATGATATTTTCCCCCAATTGGATGGTAACTCAACAGTCACAGGACCACAGAAATCTCAGTTCCAGTGAGGACAGAGAATGTCATCTAGCGTGAATCTCTCACCGCAAGATAAAGCATCTCAGATGCAGATGGGGGAGGGGACTGTCTGTCGGCCACAGAATTAGTGGCAGAGCCAGGACTAGAACCCACAAACGTGCCATTCCAGAGCTCTGACAACTGGAAAAGGCAGTGACCTGGTTAAGCACAGGGTTTAATGCCCCTTTGGGCCAATTCAAAAGCTCTCTGGGCAGAGTGCTCAGCCCTTTCATAGGCTTGTGCATCCAAAGGATGAAAACATCAAAACAATGTCTAAAAAGAAGAGAGAGGTGAAAATATTCACACTTCCCGATTTCAGAATGTACACAGAGTTATAGGAATCCAGGCAGCGTGGTCCTGACAGGAGGACGAATTATAGATCGATGGAATGAACAGACATGGGAATCCAGAAACAATTGCTCACATTTATGGTCAGTTGCCTCTTCACGAGGGTGTCAAGACAGACCAGTTTTTCCAGCACATGGGGCAGGGACAACTGGGCGTCCGCATGTGAAAGCATGAAGCTGGACACCCCTACTTCCCACATATACAGAAATCAACACAAAAGGATTGAGCACCTAAATGTGAAGACTGAAATTAGAAACCCCTCAGGAGAAAATGTAAGAGTAAGTCTTTGTGAGCTTAGGTAAAGCACTGTTTTCATGGACATGATAACAAAGTACAGGTAACAAAAGAATAAAAAAAAAAACAGATAAATTGGACTTGGGCTAAATTGAAAACCTTTATGCTTCATGGGGCATATCATCAAGAAGCTGGAAACAGCCCACAGACTACAGAGCAATATTTGCAAATCATATACCCAATAAGGGATTTATAGTCAGAATATACAATACACTTTTATTCTGTAGTAGAAACATAGATAACCTAATTTAACAATGGGCGAAGCATCTTGAATAGACACTTCCTCTAAGGAAATATACGAATGGCCAATAAAGACATGAAAAGATGTTCAACATCTTTACTCATCAGGAAGTTGCAGATCAACTCCAGAATGGACCCCACTTTGCACCCATTAGGATGGCGGGAAACAAGAGGGTGGGCAAAATCAAGTGTTGCTGAGGTGGCAACCACTCCCAGGAGCTGGTGGGAACACACCAGGGTGCAGCCGCTGCAGGAAGGGTTAGCAGCCCCTCAAAATGGTAACCAGAGCTACCAGATGGCCCAGAAATGCCACCCCTAGCCATGCACTCATGAGCAATAAAAGCACACATTTTCACAAAGTTCGTGCACAAATGTTCATTGTCCGTATTCCAAAGGGAAAAAAAAGTGGAATCAACCCCAATGCCCATCACTTGATGAATGGCTGAAAAAAACATGGTGTATCCACAAAATGGAACGTTATCCAGCAACAAAAAGGGATAGAGTTCAGATACAGACTACATCACAGACAATCCTTGGAAACACGGTGCCAAGTGAAAGAGCCAGGCGTAAAAGACCACATGTCGTAGGATCCCATTGGTTTGGAATGACCGGAACAGGCAAATCCATGCAGACACAAACAAGCAGATTAATGGTCACCTAGGGCTGGGCGCAGGAGGCATGGGGAGTGGAGAGGGCTGGGCACATGGCTTCTTCTTGGAGCAATGAAAACTTTCTAAAATTGGACTGTGGTGGTTGCACCACCTCTCAACTACACTTAAAATCATTGAACTGTACATTTCAAATGGAGGCACTTTGTATGTGCAAATTATAACTCAATAAAGCTCTTTTTAAAAAGGGAAGGGACACATTTGAACATTCACTTATTTATGAGTCAACATTCACCGAATGACTTCTGTGTTCTAGTTCCTGGGTACAGAAATGAATCCAGCCCATCACCCGTTTCATAAACATAGTTTTATTGATACACAGCTCTGCTTATCCATTTATGTATCATCTGTGGATGTTTTCCTGCCACAAGGGCAGGAATAAAACGTCATGACGGACACCAGATAGCACGCAAAGCCGAAGATATTTACTATCTGTCCCTTTATAGAAAGTTCGCAGGTCCCTGTAATAGAAGGTCGGGTAATACATGTGCCGCAAGTCCAAGGAGCAAATGGTAGGAGCTGCTGTTTCAGGTACGTGGAGAGAGAAGGCTTCTCTGAGCTGGGCGTGCTGGAAGCCTTCCCTAGTGAGAGGACAGAGTGAATCAGGTGACCTCTAGGTGACAGATGTTCCGGGAAGAGGGAAGAGAAAGTGAAGCCTTGGGAGCCAGCACAGCAATCCTGGGTCCTGGGGGCCAAGGGTACTGGGAGTGAGTCACACGGGAGCGGCCGTCCCCAGACCGGCAGAGCCACCACACCAGCCCCAGCCAGGACATCACACATAACTTGAGAAACTCCTGGGCGAGCAGACACCAGAGTCCATTTCACGGTGGGACAAGAGAAACTCTGAACCAAAGGGTCACCAAAAACCATTGATGAGAAGTCCATTAGATAAAGCTATGCTTTAAAAAAAAAAAAATGCCAGGACACCTGGAAGGCTCAGTTGGTTAAGCATCTGAATTCAGCTCATGATCTCATGGTTTGTGAGCTCAAGCCCTGAATGGGCTCTGCCCTGACCGCGCAGAGCCTGCCTGGGATTCTTTCTCCTCTCCCTCTCTCTCTCTGCCCCTCCCCCACTTGCACAAGCTCACGCTCTCTCTCAAAATAAATAAATAAACTTAAAATAAAATAATAAAATGAAAGTTCCAAGGTCACCAGCACTGGTCTCGGCCGGTGACTACTGTCACAGGCCATAGAAGTTCTCTGGGCTGATGGGCAGCAGTGGGCCTGGACGACGGAGGTGGGATGGATAAGCTGTTGCTGACAGGTTGTACGACGCAAGAACGGATTTATTTACATATGTCCTTATTATCATGACTCAGTGAGGCGCCTTCGCCCTCCGAGTCCCACCTGCCTGGGGGGTGAGCGGTGGCCACGCCTACCCCCAGTGAGTGACTGACTGACCTCCCGCCCCAAGACGGGCACCCAGGCTGCCCCCGGCTGCGCTGGCGAAGCGGGAAGGGACCGGTCGCCAGGGCGAGCCGACGGTTTACACTCTTGAAGGTCAGCTCCTCTTGGAGCCCCAAGTCTCCGCGCTCGGCGGACAGATAAACGCCCCGAGTGCAGGCGTGGGCACACTCCGCTGCCTCGTCCAGGATAAGAACAAACACCACCACTGCACAGCTGCGAGCCTCCCCAAGATTAGAACGAGTGAACGCGCTCTAGGACACACAGAATCTCCGGTTGTGTTTGTTTACAAGGTCGGTTCAGAGACGGCAGTGTCCGGAATGTTTTGGAAATACTTGAGATCCCGGTTTGATTCCACGGTGTGACCAGAGCCCGCCCATCTATGCATCTATCAGGGATCCAGGGGAATGAGGAAGGCACCCGGCAGGCCTCTCGCTGGCCTCAACCCACCAGCCCGCATAACAGCCCAGGAGGCCTGTGGGGTGACCTGTGCATCAGGGAGTATGCGAAGATGTGCTCCCCTCTGTGGGGCTACCGGCACCCCAGGTTAACGCCCGGCAGCTCCCACCGGGAGGCACCATGCAGGCTTGGTGTCAGACCCAGAATTCGTAGGCTGCGTGCATTCAGGCAAGGATTTAGTTCTCTGAGCCTCGGTTTTCCCACTTATAAACTGTCTTCTATATCATATGATCTCTTCAATTAAACAACAAAGCCTCTTGTGCTAGGTTAGGCTAACATTTAGGGGTGCCTGGTGACTTGGTCGGTTAAGCATCCGACTCTTGGTTTTGGCTGAGGTCATGATCTCACGGTTCGTGAGTTTGGCTCTGCTCTGACAGCGCAGAGCCTGCTTGGGATTCTCTCTCTCTCTCCCTCTTTCTCTGCACCTCCCCCACTGTCTCTGTCTCTGTCAAAATAAATAAGCAAACTTAAAAATAGTAATAATAAAACCCACTCGGCCAGGTTAGGCTAATGTTTATTTTAGAAAAATATGTGCAAAGGGGGGTGGAAGGGGGGAATGTGTGCAAAGAACCTACAGTATGATAAAAATGCATTAAGTGTTTTCTGTTCTGGACCTTAAATTAGCAAGAGCTGAAAATGTAAAGGGCTTCCTGAAGGGAAAGGGAAAGCACTTAGTTCTTGAGGAAAAAAATGAGAAAAAAAAAAATCCAGCTCAGAGAAGAGGTCGGTCAAAGGAGAGAGAAGTTTTCGCTTAAGAATCTGCCTGCTTCCTGTGCAGTGTGGACTGAATGCTTGTGTCCCCTCCAGACCCCTATCTTGAAGCCCCAACCCCAGTGGGATGGCATTTGGAGGTGGGACTTTTTGGAAGTTAAGTGGTTAAAGGTACATGAGGTCACTAGATGGGGGCCGTCGAGTCTGGATTAGTGGCCTTCTAAGAAGCAGAAGAGAGAGCATGCTCTCTCTCCAGCTGCGTCAAGAGACTGCAGGAAGGGGGCCTCCACCAGCCAGAAAGAGTCCTCCCCCCGAGCCCGGCCGTGGCTCCCTAACCTCAGACATCCAGCCTCCAGAACTGGGAGAAAATTAACTTCTGTTGTTTAAGTCACCCGGTCTATGGCATTTTGTTCTATCAGCCCGAGCAGAATAACATAGCTTCCCAGACCCAGAGTTTAAAAAAAAAAAAAAGCCCATATTTTGATGGCCAGTTCCAGGGCCCCTGGTTTATTTCAGCTCCCCTTTCGCTGCAGAGACTTAGAGGTAAAGGGTGGGCAAACATGGAAAGCAGGGGCTTCAGGGCATCTCTGCCTTGAGCCACGCTGCCAGGCAGAAGGAAGCTGCTAGAACTGAAGTGTGTCAGGCCGGGTTTCCCCAGGAGCAGACCCAGTAGGAGGGAGAAGACAGGGAGGAAGAGACATCCACGGAAAGGTTTACTGTGAATCAGTTACCGTGGAGGGCAACTGGCGTGGGATTCCCCTGGAGACCTCAGAGCGCCAGGCCCTGTTTCAGCTCCGGGTACCAGTGAGGAGGGCAGAGACTCAGGGCGCCACGGAGCTTAGAATGTGAGCGACAGACCCGGCCAGACAATGGCCACGTAACCCCACAAATACACACGCAGCTGCAGCCCTGGTGTGTGCCAGCGAGGAGAGGGGGCAAATCGAGGGGAAGAACGCACTGCTGATACAGGTCAGAGGGGCACAGCCTTACCCGGCGCTGGGCACTGCTTCAAGAGCTCAAATCATCCACATTTCAAAGCAAAAGCACAGACAGGTAGGTAAACTGCCCCCTTCCATGCTCCCCAAGACGAAGGGGTGGGGCAGGGATTCATCAAACCCAGAGAGGCTTACTGACATTTAAGCAGAGAACAGAAGGAAGAGAAGTTAACTGAGTAGAACCTAGGGGACGGGGGTGCATTCCAGGCAGGGGAGAGTAAGAGCCAAGGCCCTGTGGCAGGCACCAGTGTAGGAGGGAAGCACTATGCTGATCTAAGATTTGAATATTAAGCCAATAACAAAATGATTGGGCTCCTTCTCCTGATCCTGCACCCCCAGCAACCAGGGGTCTCCGCTGGTGCTCACATTGTTGCACTGTGAGATATTGTGAGTTTGTCCGTCTACCCTCCAAGGGCCAAACTCCTTATGTGTTTTTGGGGAGAGAGAGAATACCTACGTTCTCTTATTTTACCTTGGAATTTCAGAACCCGGCACAAGCCTGACACAGAGGACCTCTTATTGGAAAAGTGCATTTCGGAGTAAATGGGTCACGGCTTCCGGTCTCCCGAGTGGGCAGTGACAGCAGATGGTGAAAGATGTGGCCCCGATACGGCTGCACCAGCTCTCCCCTCACCTCCCTCAGGGAGCTCATGGCTGAGGGGTGGGTAAGCTTCATGGGAATAAAATGCCACATCGCGCCCAGAACTGGATCCTGAAACAGACAAGGGACATTCATGGAGAAACTACAATATCCGATAGAGTCATTGGTTTATTCCACGGTAATGATGGTTTCTTTGACAGGACACATGTGCCAGGCTGCTGTGAGATGAGAACCTTGGAGGGAAGGGAACTGGGTGGGCTCCTCATGGGATTCCCCATTCACCCAGAAATTATCCAGAATAAAAAGAGTGTATTTCCCAAAGCTGTGAGATCATTGGGAGAATTTGAACTTGGGGGAGTCGATACTATTAAGGGTCTCTCATTACTTTTCAGGCATGATCGTTGTATTAAGGTTCTGTTTCCCACTAAGCTCTTATCTGTTAGAAAGACTTACTAAAGTATTTGCTAATGCAGTTATTTCCCTTCAGATAATCCCCAGCGGGTTAAGGTGGGGGTGCAGTGAGAGGGGGCTGGCTGTGAGTTAACAATTATTGTGGAAAAAAATGGGTATGGGGAAGTTCATCTTTTGTGTGGGTTTGAAATTTCCTATAGTGAAACCAAACATTTTTAAGGTTAGCTCTGTTGGGTAAGTAACAAAAGTGGGATTGCTGGGTCACACGGTGGCTCATGAGGTCAGGATCTCAGAGGGACATCTGTACTCCCACGCTCAGTGCGTCATTACTGACAATTACCGAGATGTGGGGACCTCTAACTGTCCCCCAACAGACCTTCATAAGGAAAGTGCAGACAGAAGTTGTCTATGGAATATTATCTGGCCTTTAAAAAAGAAGGTGTTCCTGGGGCACTTGGGTGACTCAGTTGGTTAAGTGTCTGACTTTGGCTCAGGTCATAATCTCATGGTTCCTGGGTTTGAGCCCCGTGTCGGGCTCTGTGCTGACAGCTCAGAGCCTGGAGCCTGCTGCGGATTCTGTGTCTCCCTCTCTCTCTCTTCCCTTCCCCAGCCCACACTCCATCTCTCTTTCTCAAAAACCAATAAGCATTGGGGTGCCCGGGTGGCTCAGTCAATTGAGTGTCCTACTTTGGCTCAGGTCATGATTTCACAGCTTGTGAGTTCAAACCCTGTGTCGGGCTCTGTGCTGACAGCTCAGAGCCTGGAGCCTGCTTTGGATTCTGTCTCCATCTCTCTTTGTCCTTCCCCTGCTCATACTCTCTCTCTCTCTCAAAAATAAATAAACGTTAAAATTTTTTCTTTAAAAAGAAGGCAATCCTGCGTCCTAACAACCTGGGTGAGCTTGGAGGACACGACATCACTTGGATGAGGATCTACATAGCCAAGCTCATACAGGGCAAGCAGAGAACGGTGGTCACCTGGACGATAGGGAGTCATTCAACGTTGAAAGTTTCAATTCAACCAGACGAGAAAATTCAGTAGACTGTGATATACTGTATCATGCACTGAGATCTGTGAAGGGGCAGAGCCCATGTCCAGGGTTCTGACAAATAAAGGAGACCAAGATAAATAAAACATGGGCTCTAGACCCGTGGTGTCGAGGTGGAAAGCCGAGTTTATTGGCTACGGTATTTAACCTTTCCACCGCCTGGTTTCCTCCCACGCAGAATGGAGTCGCTGCAGCACGGCCCCCGGGGCCCTGCGGGAAGTAAGTCACCACCTGGCATGTGCCCAGAGCTCCACGGATATTAGCTCCTGTCCCTAAAGTGAGCATGGGGGTGAGTTTTGGTGCTGCGCCACCACATTCGTTCCGACCATCCGGGAAGTCTCTGCGGGGTTCCTATTCCGGGATGGTGGGAAGCTGTGGGGAAGTGCTGGCACTTTAATAAAAGTCAGTGTGAGAGCAGCGGAGACCCACGGCGAGGGAGGCCCTCCGCAGGGCAGAGGTGAAGCGGAGACCAGAATCCAGGGCTGGAGGCTCGGAGGTCACACGTCCTCCTCCGGGGACAGAAGAGGGAAGGGAAGGAACAGGACAGAGCAGGGAAGGAGGGGGCAGAAGAGACACTGGGTGGACTTTTGTCCCCTGAGGAGACTGGGGGAGGAGCAGAGGCCAGAGGGCCAGCCTGAGAGGACAGCAAGACAGCATGGAGGACGTTGGGGGAAGACAAGCCAGTTGGCGGTGGACAGGGACGGCCAGGCCCGGGAGCGCCAGAAAGGCTGTGGGGCCGGTGGGCTGAGCAAGGGCCTCTGGCCAGAGGGCCCGGGATGCAGGCTGAGCTCTCCCCGCTGAGCAGAGAGCGAGGACGAGGGCCGCAGGCGGCTGGCAGGACTCCTTACCAGCCACACTGGGCCCAGACGGAGATGGCGACGGTCGGGGGGAGCAGGATCAAAGCAAGGCCTGAAGGTGCTGGAAAGAGGGCACCCAGAGGCAGAGGCTCCTGGGTGAGAGGGGGAGGAGATGGTGAGGGCCGGCGTCTGTGGGAGGGGAGAGGCTGTGACCAGGGCCAGGGTCTTCCCCCTTCCCCTGCCCCACAGCTAGTGAGGACGGACTAGTCACTCTGATCCCTGGAGCTGCCCTTTTCTCCCACGGCCTGAAAATAAGTGAAAGAAAGGAATCTGACACTTAAAAAACGGTTTGGGAGCCACTATTTTCATGCATCATTTCAGGCTTTTCAGGCTTCAACTTGTCTGTTAACCTGCCTCCCACCATCACCGGATGGGGCAGAAAGACAGACCGACAGACGTGTCATCAGGTGTCATTATCGGAAACTGGACGGCCTGCTTTCAAATCACTGCTGTGTGACTCGGAGCAAACTACTTAACCCCTCTGTGCCCACCTCTATGCGTGTGATTTATAAGCCATTGCCATGCAGCAGCGGAGACAGATGAATGGCTGGGCCCTGAGGCATTTAAGCCGAATCCTGAGTGACAGGAAGACAGGGAGAGAGGTGGCCAGACACGGAGGACTGCAGAACTCCGTAACCCGAGACCTGAGGGAGGCCTGTGTATCTGGAGCAGGGGAGTGGGGGCAGAGCATGCTTCAGTCAGCCATAGCTGTGTAACAAATCAGCCAAAGCTGAGTGCCTTAAAACCACAGCGCTCTAATACTTCTCCTGAGCCCGTGGGGTGGCCTCCGCTGGTGCGCCGGCAGTCATGTTCCATGAGAGGGTGGACCAGGCTGGGATGTCCGAGGTAGCATCACTCACATGTCACACAGCACTGGCTGCGATGCCTCAGCTGTCTCCGTGGGCACAGCCTTGGCACACGACCAACCTCGACCCCTGCCTTCCACCTGCCCTTCACTCTCCTCTGCATCTGACCCTCTTCCTAGTGAAAGCCTCCGGAAGCATAGCAGGGAGGGGGTGTTTCAGGAACACTGGGGGCCCCTCCAACCGTTTGCCCCTTCAGCATAAATCTGTGCACCAGAACGCAGAGATCCACGGTGGTGGCACCACAGCCAAGCTGCGACGAGACTCTCTCGGGGACAGGACTGGTGCTGGGGGAGGGAGACTTGAGGCAGCCCTCAAGCGTCCCAGCCCCTAAGATGATTCCACTCGACGGCAGTTCGGGTCCCTCTGACTCCAGCCTGCAGTAAGCAGGCTGTTTAGACAGAGGAGGAGAAGGAGTGTGGCGTGGAAGTGACCGTGTTGAAGAGGAAATGCAGACCAGGGCGAAGGCCTTCGGTTTGGCAACAGTCATGGCACCTCTCTGACCCTCAGGCTTCTCTTCTCTAAAACAGGAGAAGGAACAAAAGAAGGGGTGTGTTCGGTGCACCTGGAAGAACCACGTGCATGTGAAGCACCCCCTGTGCTGAGCCTGTAGAGAGGATTTTACCCCGGGTACCTTGTGGACTGGGAAGGCTTCCGTCTACCGACACACAGCACAGTCACACCGTGTCACTCTGGTCCTCTGTCCCTCTGCAGAGCCCCACGAGAAAAAAAACAAAACCAAACATGACTTTGAGAAGCAAGAAGCTGCAGCGTCCCAGCCTGAGAACTTGGGTCTGTTTGCGTCCCCAGGGGATGGAGGGGAATCTCTCCTTCTGCACATCCTTTGCGAAGCCAGCAGGAAGATCTCCCGACGGCACCACTCGGGAATTTCACCACATGATCAACAGAACACATCAGCAGCAAAGTAACAATTTCTATTGTTCTGAGTCGCCATGACACCTCTTTTATTGATGTCATAAAGTAGGTATTTATGAGATGAGGTTATTAAGATCAATAGAAGAAATGGAACGCCTAATTCTGCCCTTTTCAGAGCCGCACGGAGCATTCTGCTGGCACAATCCCAATGAATAAAGGGACCCAGGCGCTGTCACTTAGGCCTAATCCCAAAGCAAAGAGCTCACCCTATTAACAGTGACTCACATTTTATGTGCTTCTTGGAGTCCAAAATACTCTTGGCCCTGAGTAGCCTTTATTGAAATTAAAAGCGCAGGTTGGAATTCATCGAGCAACTGGATTTACCACATTTATAACCAGGTTGGCTCCCTGGCCTTACCGTTCAGCAGCAGAAGAAAAAATAAAAATAGCATAGAGAGGAAAGAGCCCTGTGTTTTTAAAGTCGTTTGGAAACATGAACCGGTTTACCTAACACCACTTTCAAGAAAATGTTCCAGTGCAGGGAAGGACTGCCGACTCCTGGACCGACACCAGCGAGGGAAGCCAGGAGTCTGCTGAGGCCTCTCGGTTCCTGAGCGAGTGCGTTGTTGATCTGTTTTTGCCCCAGAATGAATGCTTCCGGGGACTATGATCAAATGTCGTGATTTAGGGGAAGCCCGCCCGTCCTGACCTAACAGCACAGGCACCTATTTGCCAAGTTTGTTTTCCGACGGAAACGGCAATCCAGAAACGTGCGCTTGGCATATTGGCTCAAATTAAAGCGAGAGAGCTGAGTGACGATGCCTTCGGTGGCAGCTTCTGGAACCCAGTGTGGTTCTGCCCCAGCTCCGAGGGGCAGCTCACGTCCGGCACAAGTGGGAAAAACACGAGTGGGGCACCCACAGCGACCAGCATGTGGGCTCCACGGTCCTAGACGAAATCCCACCAGGGCCGGTCCTGTGTCAGTGGCTATGGCCTGCGAGACCCCAGTGGTCAGGCTGTGCTGTCCCGGCCTTCTCTCTGCCCCCGTTCTCCATGTCCCCTGCAAGCAGCTCAAAGGAATTACTCAGTGTTTCTTTTTCAGCCCTGTGATTTCTGCCCCTTGGCCTTCATTCACAGGGATTGCCTCCAAGCTTCCTTTGCCCCCACTCCTATGCCCATATCTTGTCCCTGAATTCATCAGCGTCCTCAACAATGAAGGGATCCACACATAACACAATGTCAACCTCCTGCGCAGGTGCGCTCCTGGGCACCAGGAACACAACGGGGCCAGGGTTTCCCCTCATGAGCCTCAGGAACCCGGTCCCTCCCTGCAAACCGGACAGAGCCAACAGACGTGAATGGTGAGGGCAGACAGAAAACCACAAGAACACACAGGGATTCCAGCACAAGAAAAGGAGGCGTCCATCCACCCAGCTCTGCTGGTTACCAGCCATTTCCCACTGTCAGTTCCACATCTTTCATGCAGACACCAGCAATGCAAACCTGGCAAGGGCATTTTCAAGTGTAAGTGGTCTAAATGTCTGGAGTAATGGGTCACTTCCTAACGATATGGCCGGGTCCTGTGGCAGGTGCTCTGAGCTCAGGAAGAAACCAAGGTGAGATCAGAGGACACAGAGGTCCAGAGCTGGGAGGGATGTAGACAATGAAGCCATCACTCCGGCTTCTCTTACAGATATGAAGACGCGATGACCAGAAGTAAAGCCACTCACCCCACCTCAAGACAAAGCCGTGCCAGAGTTCAGTCATTCATTCACCAGATCTATACGGGGTGTATCTCCTGCTAGGCCCCCCTGCTAGACGCTGGGGACAGAAATGTGAATAAGACACTACCCCCTGCCCCCGGGAGCTCACCATCTGCCCCACAGAGCATGGAATTGTCCTCAGGGGGTGGGAATTACTGACCATCGAATCCAAAAGGCCCGAACTCCAAGGCAGGTGGAAGAAGAGAGGACACCAACATGACGCACCCTCCTGACACCGTATTGGTCAGGGTAAGACAGGCTGTGCCACTTAACAATCCTCCTGTGACCGGGCACACTCGCCCCGTGCTTCAGGCTGGCCGGGAGACTCGACTCCACAAAACTGCTGACCAAGGGGCCATCACCTTGCGGCCATGCTTCTTGGGAGCACTTCATGGGAGCACTTCCTGCTCCCTTGGGATTGAGAGCAGTGACCCCATTACCACCACAGGATGCTTCCTTCCACAGACAACAAAGGGGTCTGGAGCAAGTCCCTCACTGGACCCCTCCAAAGCCCCAATACGTGAGGTTATTACCCGAGCCCTCACTCAGCAGAAACACTCAGAAAAGATCACGTGACTGACCAGCGGCAGAGCTAACCGTCCACCTCTGCTCAGACCTCTAAGTAAACTACTTGTGTCATTCTCCAAACCTCCAAAACAAATTGTGGACATGAGGATTCATGTGGGCTAGGAAAGAAAATGTGTGTGATGTCCTGGTCATGTGTTCACTTGTTCACTGGAGAAAGAATGCCAGGCACTTTATGCATTTTGCGTGTGAACAAAGCAACAACAGAAAACAGTGGTAAGAGCACAGATTCAGATTCGGGAACATTACAATCCCCAATTCGCAGAAGAAAAAGCCCAGAGGTTCAGGGTCCCCCAGGTCAGAGGAGCAGACTAGCGGAGTGTGGAACCTGAGACCCGCCTGGAAATCGTGCATTTGAACTTCCAGACGTCTATTGATACTTCATGTTTACTGACATCGCAACTCCAGCCAGAGAGGAAGAGTCACCACCACAAACAGCTGCCATGCCTTATTCCATACAGGGTATAATGCCATTGTGGATGGGGCTTTTTTTTTAATGTTTATTTATCTTTGAGAGAGAGAGGCAGAGCATGAGCGGGGAAGGGGCAGAGAGAGAGGGAGACACAGAATCGGAAGCAGCTCCAGGCTCTGAGTTGGCTGTCAGCACAGAGCCCAACGCGGGGCTCGAACCCACGAATGTGAGATCATGACCTGAGCCAAAGTTGGAGGCTTAACCAACTGAGACCCCAGGTGCCCCTCAAGAGCTGATGCTTCTAACAACTCTGGGTACACACTACCAAATCCACTCATGGATTTTAGGTGTACGCTCATCTGAGTGCACACTCCAGTGATACTTAGTAGATGCTCAAGGCTGTGCAAGCACCAGCACCACCCAATTTGAGAACAGGTGCATCGCCCCAGAAAGGCCCCTTCAGCCCCTTTGCAATCACTGTTTCTCCCCTACCCCTCCTGCCTCTCCCCACTGACCACTAATCTCTCCGATGTCCCTGTTTTGCATGTTATAAACAGAATTACAGGACGTGTGGTCTTCTGGGACTCGCTTCTCCCGCTCAGCATCCTGGCTTTGAAGCCTATGCTTCCGCGGCGTGTATCAGGACTCTGTTTCCTCCATTTCTTTTCACTGCCAAATAATATTCCACGGATAGATGCACCATGTCGTTTGTTCTGGCCACTTAGTTTGGGTCCACTTTGGAGGTGAGGTGCTGGGAACATGCGTGCGCAGGTCCTTGTGTAGACAGAGGAGTTTCCGTCTCCCAGTAGGTATCTAGCAGCCGCATGGCTGGCCTGTATGATACGTTTATGTTTTTTAATAAACGGCCACAGTATTTTTATATCCCCACCAGCAATGGAGGAGGGTTCTGGTTCCTCTCCACCTTTACTCACACTGACTCGCCTGTCTTTGCCACGACAGCTGTGTGATTAGTTTCATGAATTAACCTGTGACTCTGACACATACTCCCCAGGCAGCCTGCCGTCACTCCCGTTTGACAGGTGGGAAAACCGAGGCTCATGAAGACTAAAGCAACTTGCGCAAGGTCCTCAGGCTGGTAAGGAGCAGCGTTAGAGCCTGAGCCGCATCCACCTGGCACCGAGACGGGTCTGCCCCCGGCCAGCCTCCCTCCTGCCCGCGTGGCGTGAGGCTCCGCCCCCGCCTTCCTACGTCATTCATCCGTTGACCGACACCAACAAGGAGCCAGCACCGATGGAGCTCACGCTCTTGGATAACGACACGCCACACACGCACAAGCCTCGCAACTAATCTCTTACTGAGGAAACTGAGATTCGGGAGAAGTAACCAATCTCCCCAGGGATCGGCGAACTTTTTCTGCAAGAATGAGATAGTGAATATTGTCAGCTTTGCGAGCTAGACGGCCCCTGTTCTGGATTCTCTACTCTGCCTTCGCGGTGCGCGGACGCCGGGTATGTGCATAAAGGCACGTGGCCGGCGGCCAGGCCGATCTTGTGAACTAACACAGGCAACCGGCAGCTTTGGCCCAAACACCAACCCCCGGTTCACCGATTGTCACACAGCTGGCGAGCAGGAGTCAAGATTTGAAGCCAGTCAGCCTGACGTTTTGGAGGGTGTGCTCTCTCCGCCCCTTGCTGCTGGTACACACCCTCCTCCCGCATTGATCTCAGGACACTCTTTCCAAGTTGGGCGCCCGACTGGGTCCCCTCCATGACTGCTCGTGATTGGTGGGAACCATTAAGTCCCATACATCCAGTTCAAACACTAGCAAGTCCTTGCGCCCCAAGCCCACGCAGGGTAACGGGAGCCCAAACACCTGCGTCAGGCCCCAGCCCCACGCTGCGGGCCTTCTGAGCCTCCCTGGCCTGCTCTGCGAAATGGGGGCAGTAACAGTACCTACATCACAGGCTGGTTCTGATAACTAAATGCCTCGGTACAGGCACATGACTCTCCAACAGGGCCTGTCACAAAGTAGGCTCTCAGCAATTGATCGCGACCGCTCGCAGCCCCCACCCTCAAGGAAATGGAACTAATATCCTATCTGCACATTATTCAGTATCTCACTGGGGAGAGCAAAAAACGCATTGCGGTTAAAAGTTCCTATATAATTATTGCTGGCTGCACCGGGTGGTACCAAATAGTTTTGCAGAAAGCAGAACAGCCCTGAGGACAAACTGTAATATAGCAGTAGTAATAATAATGATAATAATAATAATAATAGTTCCCATTTATTAGGCACTTAGTAAAGCAACATGCTAAGTGCTTTGCAAACATGCTCTCATAATAGGTAGTGTCTGGACAGCCTTTCTCTCTCTTTTTTTTTATGTTTATTTATTTTTGAGAGAGAGGGAGAAAGAGCGAGACAGCATGAGCAGGGGAGGGGCAGAGAAAGGGAGACACAGAATCTGAAACATGCTCCAGGCTCTGAGCTGTCAGCACAGAGCCCGATGCGGGGTTTGAACCCACAAATGGCGAGATCATGACCTGAGCTGAAGTCAGATGCTTAGCCAACTGAGCCCCCCAGGCGCCCCTGGACAGCCCTTTTGAGCTGAGAAAGCATTTTCCTGAGATCTCACTCACATGCGCTTCCCATCCATCACGAGGGTGGGCTCTGTGTCCTCTCTAGTTCACAGACAAGGAAGCCCAGGTCCCTCACTGGACTTGCCATCTAGAAGTGGCCATGTTGGACCCTTACCTAGAACTCTGAACTCCAGAGCTGGCTACCTTCCCTCACCGCGCCCCAGGCTTCCCCTTATCTTTGCCAGGGCTCCGTCCCAGGATTTCTCCGTGCTTCTCCCCGTGGCTGCAGGAAACATGTTCCAGAATCATTCATGGTCAGTCTCATGGACTCACCTCTCCCAGGGAGCCACCTGGGAGGGGGAGGGGCACCTGGTGGCTCTGTTGGTTAAGTGTCTGACTTCGGCTCAGGTCATGATTTCGTGGTTTGTGGGTCCGAGCCCCTGTCGGGCTCTGTGCTGACAGCTCAGAGCTTGTTTCAGATTCTCTGTCTCCCTCTCTCTGCCCCTCCCCTGCTCACACTGTCTCTCTCTCAAAAATAAACATTAAAAAAAATTTTTTAAGAATTTGAGAAATTCAACAGATGAGAACAGAGGAAGAGAAGGAAAAATAAGATAAAAACATAGAGGGAGGCAGACCATAAGAGGCTCTCAAATACAGAGAACAAACTGAGGGTTGCCGGAAGGCAGATGGGGGTGTGGGCTAAGTGGGTGACGGACATTAAGGAGGGAAGGCACTGGTTGGAATGGGCACTGGGTGTCATATGTAAGATGTGAATCACTGGGTTCTACTCTTGAGGCCAAGGCTACACTGTATGTTAACTAACTTGAATTTAAATTAAAAATTTTTTAAAGAATTTTTTATTTAAAAAATTAAAAAATATTTTAATTTTAAAAAAGCAGGGGCGCCTGGGTGGCTCAGTCGGTTAAGCCTCCGACTTCGGCTCAGGTCAGATCTCACGTTCGTGGGTTCGAGCCCCTCGTCAGGCTCTGTGCTGATGGCTAGCTCTGAGCCTGGAGCCTGCTTCCAGTTCTGTGTCTCCTTCTCTCCCTGACCCTTCCCCTCTCATGCTCTGTCTCTCCTGTATCAAAAATTAATAAAACATTAAAAAAAAGTTTAAAAAATAAATAAATAAATAAATAAATAAAGCAATCTTCCTGAAGAATACCATGACTCCCCCACAGACTGTGGTAATCTGGTTCTGGGTGACAGGATTGGGTCAACATGGACCCATTCCCAAGGGAGTGGTGTGTGAGGAGATTTGAGGAAGGGGCACCTCATCCCTGCGGAGCCTCCCTGACCTCCACCCACACCAGGCGTCACTAGACAAAGCCTGCACTGGCCCCGCGGCTCCCTCCATCCGGAAGGCCATCTATCTCCTGCCCTCATGTCCCAGAGCAGCCACGATCTCTTCCCTGGAGCTCTTCCTGGCCCTCCCTGGTGGCTTTCCACACCCCAACACAGGGTCTGTGCCCCTCACGCCGCACCCCCGTGCAGTGAGATGTGCCGGTCGGTCGGTCCTCCACCACCCCTCTACGGGAGGGTTACAATACTGACTGACAGCCACCGTTAGATGAGCACTTACTTCACACTGTGCAGGTCGATTGATGACCCTGTGCTCATCCATGACCAGAGTGGCCCCGGTGTCCCCGGCCGCTGGCCCGGCGCCCAACGCCTGCGTCAAGCTCAGCTGGTGGCCGCACATGCGAGTGAATGAGGGGTAAGTGAACAATGAATGAATGAAATCGTCCAGCCCCGACGTATCCCAGCCCCGGGGAAGCACTCAGCCCCCCGGCGTGTGTCCCTGACCCAGGGAGCCACGGATGGCCCTCTCAGGAGAAAAAAAAGTATCAGCTGTTGTTTGCCAGTAATACTGCCTCCCAGATCCCTCATTTGTTAGAGAGACAGATGGCAGCCGGGGCCCGGTTCCTGGTCGTTGGCACCTGAGAAAGTGTCCTTCAGCACCTCGGGAAATGGCCTTTCCTCGGATTGCATCATCTCTCCTTCCCCCGGGGGACTTCTTGATCTAATGACCTTGGCAAACAGGGTGACTTGGGCCAATGCCAGCCTCTGAGACTTTCCTCTCTTCCCCACCCCTGTGCCTGTCCCTCCCCTCTCCTTCCCTCCCTCTTTCCCTCCTCCTTTTCTTTTGTTTCTTTTCTTGCCTGTTCCCTCCTGTCCCCTCTCCCCCATCCTTCCAACCTTTTCTTGCTGGATCACTGGGCAGGTAGCAACTAGGCTGCGGTCCTGGGGCCCCCAGAGAACAGGGACCCGCCCCTGCCCTCAGGGTGCCCAGAGCCTGCTGGGTAGCAGCTGCCGCATCTTGTGGGCTGAGAGGAGCCTGAGGTGCTTTGAGCAGGTGTGCATCCAAGGCTTGGAGGGAAGAAGATCTGGATGGCCCGGGGGCTGAGGAACTCCAGAAAGACTTCTCAGAGGAGGAGTGCCCAGCTCTCTGTCCCGATGGCCTGCAAGAACCATTCTGAGCTGTCACAGCTCCTGCTAGGAGGCTGGCACCCCACCTCCCATGACCAAGCTCCCAGGGATGGCCAGCGTCCTACTGCCTCCCCGACTCAGAAGGACCCGCTGCTGTGCCCCAGCGAGTGGGCAGCCATGCTGCCCTGGTCCCTCTCACCTTGTGAGGTCTACTTCCCAGTGCCCAGTTCTTCCCCACGCAGTGGCCATTCACAGCCAGCCCCCTCGTCCAGGTATCTACCTCCCAACCCTCTGCGCCATTAGAACACCCCTTCTTAGGCACCAAGTGGACCCCACTGCCCCTTGGCCATCTGCCTCCTCCAGGAAGCCTTCCCTGACTTCGAGGCTGGAGCTCCTGCTCCTACTTTGAACACACACAGGAAGTCTCTGCTCTCTGCAACCCCGGAACCCCCGGAGCCTATATGCTCCTCCAAGGCATTCCCGGCAGCCCCCACAGGCGGCATGTTGTAGCTGCTCAGGAAACCCGCAGACCTAACACAGAGACAGAAGCACCCGAGGCTGCGGGCAGTGAGCTCAAGAGGCACCTGATCCAAGGGACCCCACCGGAGAGCTTGAAGGGAGAGCCCTGGGAGCAGAGCTGGGAGCCACAGGGAGGTTCAAACAGAGCCGGGAGGAGGGCAGCCAGCAGGCACACAGGCGTGCACCCCCGACGGTTTGGGGGTGCCAGGGAGATGGACTGGGTCCATCAGAGGAGGCTTGCAGATGACGCTGAGTGTCAGAACTCTCCCCTCTTCCCCAAAACCGAGGCCAGAGACCGAAAGCCCGCTTTTCGTTGTCCTGCACAGAGCTTTAAAGGTAGTTTTAACCCCATTGTCCATATTTAGTCCCTGGAAATTTTAAGTTACAATCTGGGGGCACCTGGGTGGCTCAGTCCATTGAGCGTCTGAGTCTTGATTTCGGCTCAGGTCATGAGATCGAGCCCCAAGTGGGGCTCTGTGCTGACAGCACAGAGCCTGCTTGGGAGTTCTCTTTCTCGCTCTCTCTCTGCCCCTCCCTGGCTCGCACATACTTGCACACACTCTCTCAAAATAAATAAATAAACTTTAATTAAAAATAAGAAGAAATCAATTAAAATCTGGACTTCTGCCTTTTCTCAAACAAAATATTTAAAAATGTGGCCACGCCTCGGGTCGCTCACTGTCAGCCTGGTCAGAGTCGGCTGCAGCCCCAGACTGTCCCCCCTGCCCAGCCTCACCGCCCAGTTCCTCCAGCTCACCAGGGTCCCAGCACACCCGGGGGACCTTCCTTCATCCTCCATCATTTTGTAAGCAGCATCTCCCGGCCAGCCTCCCTGGGGGCTCCTGTCTGGCCCTGAAGACATTTAGTTGAGCCGGTCACTAACCCCACCTCAGGGTGGTGGGGGGAGCCGTCATCTCCCCCTGCCCATCTCCCTGCTGGCCCGGAAGCTTTGATCTGGAATATGCTACATCTTCCTACAGTCTCACACCCATTCTCCCCACACACAACCACGCTCGCCTGCCCTTGGAGCCAGGAGGGTCCACACTTGAACCCTAACTTGGATGTTATCTGAGTCGGCCTCCCAGACTCGAAGCACCACCTGCCGCCTGACTCTGACAGGAGTTTGTCTTGATGTGGGTGGACCTCAACTACCCCTCGACCAGGTGCACTCACAGGGTCACGGTCCTCGGAGGACACTGTGCATTTCCGCCCCTGGCCTCTTCTTCCTCCTCCGGCCCACCCACCCCACTCCAGGATCTCACCTCTCTCTGTCTCTGTCTCTGTCTCTCTCTCTCTCTCTCTGTCGCTCTCTCTCTCCTCCCCCACTCCCAGACCTAGAATATTTCATTATATTGAAACTTGGCACCAGAGTCCTGAGCCTTAAGGCAAACATTTGTCCTAGAATTTGCTAGAAATCACTTGGCTTCCCTTAGCCGGGTAATGGCAAAACCAAACAGCAAGTCCGTTGCATGCACTTGCCAGCACCACCTCACCTCCCACCCCTCATGCAGCTTGACTAATTGGAGGCTCCTGGAATTTCCCTGGGAAAGACACAGAGCGTCTCCTGACACACAACCCCACAAAGTTCTGGAAACCTTAGCAGTTGGTGAGTCACTGGCCAGGGTTGCAGACCAGAAGAGGGGCCCGCCCACCAGCCAATCACAGAAGCCGTGGGGCCCCCACCGCCTGCAGAGAGAGCTTCCTTGTTTTACCGATGCTGGAGGGACAGCTTTCCCAGGGGCGCCTGGGTGGCTCCGTGGGTTGAGCATCCAGCTTTGACTCAGTGATCTTGAGGTTTGTGAGTTCGAGCCCCGCATTGGGCTCTATGCTGACAGCTCAGAGCCTGGAACCTGTTTCAGATTCTGTGTCTCCCTCTCTCTCTGCCCCTCCCTGGCTCGTGCTCTGTCTCTCTCTCAAAAATAAATAATAATTTAACACAATTTTTTTAAAAAGAAAGCTTTCCCTAAAAATATATGTTTAATTAAAAAGTAAATAAAATAATTAAATTAAAAAATTTTTAAGTTAGAAAGGGGGCTCCTGGGTGGCTCAGTTGGTTAAGTGTCCAACTTCATCTCAGGTCATGATCTCATAGCTCATGAGTGAGACCCCCACTTCAGGCTCTCTGCTGTCATCACAGAGCCGACGTTGGATCCTCTGTCCCCCTCTCTCTGCCCCTCCCCCCACTCTCTCTCTCCTCTCTCTTTCAAAAATAAATAAATATTTAAAATTTTTAAGAAAGCTTTCCCATGACCAGCGTGCATTGGCCAAGTTCAGTTCTCAAGGGCCCAGGCCGGTGCCTGAGATGCTGATTAATGACAGAAGTTACCCACTCACTCCCTAACCAGTTCATTCATGCATCCACTCTCCTATTTCTTCATTTATTGTTGCCTAAATGATTCCCTTCCTTTTCTCCTTCACTCAATCATTCATTCAGAATTTTACGAGTGTATAAATAGATACAGATACAGGCACAGATATAAATATCAACGTAGAGCCCCTCGTCTACTGGTTCATTTATTAATTTCCCCACCATCCACACATCCGCTCATCTGTTTCCATTCCTCCATCCATTTCTTTTTCTGCTTGTGTATGCATTGACTCACAGTGTGAGTGTATCCACTGATCTAGCCATCCGTCCACTCATTCATTCCTTGCTCTGTTCACTCGATCACTGCATTCATTCATTAACTCACACACGGGGGAAGACAGGGGTTCACAGCATGACAGGAAAAAAGAGAGGTGAGGTGAGGTGTGCCTGGGGCAGTAGGAGGGCTCCCCTCACAGGGCAGTGCCCCGGGGGTGCGGGAGACTTACCAAGGCAGCGGTGGGAGGAGGGAGCCCATCACTCAGCATGGTGAGCCGGCACCTGAGTCGGGGAAAGGGAGCGCCCACCCCATCTGGCAGCTGCCCAGTTAACAAACACAAAGGCAGGAGGCTGGGTGCCCTGACTAAGGTCGTGGAATCTGGAGCCCCAAGATCCCAGACCTACTTCTGGAATGCCATCTGAGGTGCTGCGGGGCCCTGGGTGAGCCGCCCAACCTGGGTGAGCCTCCCCAATGGGGAGGACTCCAAGGCGTAAACACAGGATGCCGGGCGGACATCGGCGTGCTCGGCCCTGGTCAGTGCCCCACTGGACCGGAAGTCCTCTGGAGGCCCAGAACCCACAGCTGGCCAGGCCTGGTTCCCTGCTGTGCATGCAGAGTCTAGAACAGGGTGGGGACATGCCAGATGCTCAGTGAATATTTGTTGAATGAACGAAAGAGCTGGGAGGGGGTCTTAAACTTTATCAGGTCCGGGCATTTTCAAACTTGGCTTCTTTGAAGGCCACCAGACAAGGTCCAGAGCCACATCCCACTTGACCCAAGCACCTCTATTTTTACCTGTTTGCATATGGGGCTTCTCTTGCAAAATTAACTTGAAAATGTAATTCCCCTCTCTCTAAAGGAAGTCGAAAACCGATGGTCTAATGGTCTTCTTTTAAAGACAGGAAATTTGAAGTCCAGAGAGAGGAATTAAGTGCCGATGATCACCCACCAAGTCATGATGCAGACCCCCCCCACCCCGTCCACGGAGCCCGTCCCCCATCAGGATGCCCCCCGCCCCCCTGGCTTTCCCTCCCGGCTCCAGGGGCCACCCCCCCCTCTGCCCCCACCCTGCACGGGGCCCTGTGGTTCCGGACAGGAGTGGAAATCAGGGTGGAAAAGGATACGACGGGCCACGTGGAGGAGGGAGGGAGGGAGGGAGGGCCCGCCTGGTACTCAGCGTCTCTTCAGGTGTAGGACTCAGCTGGGGACCCCGCGGGGGAGCAGCAAACTCCAGAGGGCCGGGGTGCTGGGTTTTGAAACCCTATACATTTTTTTAAATCTATAATTATGTGGCACACACCTAATTAAAATGGACTATAATTGTTGAAATATTTTATTGAAGTCATTTTTTTCCCAAACGACAGGTTTAACAGATGATAAAACTTGTCTTGCGGTTAGCTCGAGCTGCCAAAAGCACCCCGGGAGAACTGGGCGGGGCTGTCCGACAGCGGACACGCAGCCCGTCTGAATGTCAGCATTCTTTGCTAAGCGCTCCTTCCAAAGGCTTCTCTCGGGCCCCGTGCCAAGTGCTCAGGACGGAGACAAATAGCCTGGGTGGGTGTTTTGTGCACAAAGATGACTGAGGTTGGCTTCAGCTCCGTGGAGAAATCCTTTGAAATTGTGCTCCCGGGGAGTGAGAGCAGTTAAGATCAGAGGGAACTGTTTATTCAAAAGCACAAGGAGGGGAGTGTGATCTGCACCCCCACCCACCCCAGCAAGCGGCGCCCTCCTCCAAAACTCCCAGTGACCAGTGGGTCACAGAGCTCAGCAGCTCGTGGGCTGCGGTGTCCTTGCTTTCCTTCAGGGAAGGGATGCACGCTTCTCAAAGCAGGCCTGCGATGGCCGCCACATTTATAGACCGTCTCCCAGGTGCTCCGGGTTTTATATGCTTTGTTTCTAATATTTACCGCCCACTTTATAGGTGAGGAAACTGAGTCATAGATTAAGTAAATGGTTTCAGGGCTCACAGCGCATAAGCATGGCCCGGGTCCTAACCCCGGAGCTGTGGAACCTGGAAGCCAGTGTTTCCACGCTACCGTGTGCTCTGACTCAGACCCTGACTCAGAAAAGCATCTTCATTATTAAGAAAACTGAATCAGTCTGGGGGAGGGAAGGGCCAGAAGACACGCTCCAGAGTCTGGGGGCTCCTGTTTTTGGGTGTCCCTGTCTGCTGGCAGCATGGGGAGTGGGCTGGCTGGAAGACGATGGGCCCCCCAGAAACCCGTGAGACCAAACCTAGGGCCGGGCCGGGGACCACGGGGCCACGAACTGGTGCTGGCCAGAGAGCGGGCAGGACGAAGCAGGGCCCGCTTGCGAGCCAAACGCTGTTCTGGAGATTGAGGAGCCGCTGCATCCTGCGTCACTGTCCAGACCCAGCCATGAGGGGGCTACCGTCACCCCCAGGTACAGGTGACAAACGAGGGAACAGGTGAGTGCGATCTGATGGGACACCGTGAAGACAAAGCTCCAAAAACACCGGGGCGGGGGGTGGAGGGGGTGGGAAGCATTTTCTTGGAGTTTCTCCCATTTTTTGTGGTTATTTTCCTTCTGAAAAAAAAAGGGTGCAGACCTTCTTACTCTGCTACTACCTTTGTTCTGTGTTTATTTGTCTGTTTTCCCTTGACCTTCTTCTTCATAGTCACGCAGCTCATTTGTATTGATCACCTACGATGCCTGAGACCATGCGAGGCGCGGGGCTTCCCGCTCACAAAGGCAGGGGAGCTGCGGGATTCTGGAATGTCTCCACCTGCCTTACGAGAAGCCCCGACTCCGGACTCAGGGCTACAGTGTAGACGCAGGGAACAGCGTTAGGTGCGGGCCTGGCTCAGCGCCTGCGAGCTCTCCCCTCCCAGCCTCCCCCCTTCTCCCCACCCCCCGGGCTGTGGGGGAGCACAGGGCGCCCAGAGCAGGACTCAGTCTGACAGCTGTCGGGAAGGGGGTTGTTTGTGCAGAGCAGACTGACTGTGTCTAGATCCCTCCCTGGGGCACTGGTTCCAATGAAACTGTGGCAGGTTTGATCCCTGCCACTCCGCCCGCCCCGCAGGACTTTCCCTGTCTCTCCCGTCCTGCCCCGTTTTGCCGCCATGATGAACACTTCCAACTGCTCCTGACCCCCAGTTACCCAAGCGTCCCTCCCCCTCCCCCTCCCTCACTCCCGCCCCACCTGTTGGATCTGTCCATTTCCATTTGGCATGGTGACGAGTGGGCGGGGTCCTGCAATCCAGCCCTCAGCCCGGGGAGAGCTACAAGGGGACAATTACTTCATGGAATTAATTAATCAACCGAGCGCCCAGGCCAGCTGTCTGGTGTCCTTGCCTCATCAGCCCTGAGAGATAGATGTCTCATTATGCCCATTGAAGAGATGAGGAAATTGCAGGTCGTGGAGGTCACTGCTCAAGGTGACAAATGGCCAGCTAGGGGTGGGGTGGAATCCACACTTGGAGCCTCCTGTCCTATTTACAGTTAAGAACGGTTGCCTGCGGAATGTGCTCCCTGGCCTCAGACGCTGCGCACAGGAGCCTCACACTCCAAGGACCCCCAAGGTCTCGGCACCATTGTCCACCTTCCGCCCTGGGGCCTGAGACCCGGAGTGGGGACCACTGAGCCTGAGACCCGTAGGCACTCAGCTGTGAGGTGGGAGGTGATGGCTTCGCATCCCTCTCTTTCTGTCCCCCTTCGGAGACCCAGGTCAGGAGGAATGGCCCGTGGCCGGGCAGCAGGGGCCTGAGCCTGGTGGTGTGGACTTCTGGGAGCTGGATGCACGTTGTCAGGAGCCGCTGTCCTGCACCCTGTAGCTTAGCCGCACCCCAGCCGCCTCCACCACCCTCTCCTGACCCAAACAAAAGCAGTGACCACCAAAAATGTCTCTAGACATTGCCGAATAGTTCCCATGGAGAGGGAACAAAATGACCGCCCTCCCCCCCGCACCATGGAGAACCACTGCCTTACAGATTTCTGTTTCCCTTAAAGAAAGGCCATGCTGGGGCGCCTGGGGGGCTCAGTCAGTTAAGCGTCTGGGCTTCCGGCTTTGGCTCAGGTCATGATCTCACGGTTCATGGGTTCAAGCCCCGTGTCAAGCTCTGTGCTGACAGCTCAAAGCCTGGAACCTGCTTCGGATTCTGTGTCTCCCTCTCTCTCTGACCCTCCCCTGCTCATGCTGTCTCTCTCCTTCTCTCAAAAATAAATAAAAAACATTAAAAAAAATTTTTTTAAAGAAAGAAAGGCCATGCTATTTCTCCCAAGGGCATTTAGAAATTCAGAATAGATACTGTCCAAAAAGTAAGTAGCACAGAACATGGCACAACAAACACTAGCCAAATGGTGATATTATTATTATTATTATGTGACTTGTAGGCAAGAGCTTCATTTCCAGGAGCTGGTGATGGAACCCTGGGAGGGTGGGTAATGGGACCTCACAGCCTGAGTCCCATCGCTACCACACCAGACACACTGGACAAGTTTCCTTGTCTGTGTTCCCATCTCTAAAATGGGCAGCCCTAAGGATGGGACCCTCAAGGACCACTTTGATTTTGTATTTCCAGATTTCCTAGATTCTGCCATTTTGGAACCAATGTTTTCACACAGCAGCAAAATACAAGGGCTCTGGGCTCTGTCCACCTGGATTCAGACCATGGCCCTAGCACTCCTGAGCCTCCAGTAGGCCACTCAATTTCTCCATGTGTCTGTCTCTTCATCTGTAGACCTCAGAGATCATCTCTGTCCCATACGGTTGTCACAAGCATCAACTGAGGGGTGATACATGCACTCGAACAGTGCCTGGGCCTATGGATCACCCCCTAAGAATTAGTTATTCGCGTCAGGAACACCCTGGTAGTATTTAAATACATGAGCCGCAGTCCTGATCACAGGTCCCCAAATCAGATCTTCCAAAGTGAAACTACGCGTACTATTTTAAAAAATTCTTTTCCAAATGATTGTGAAGTAGTAGGTCGTTGGTCTAGAGTTTAAGAACCACTGAAAACAATATGAAGTATGAAGGTCTCTGATGCTAGGAATGTTTCATTAATGTCTCGAGTGTCGCTGTGGTGGGAGGGAGGCCTGAGCGGTACAAAAGTAAGAAATGTCCTCTGTCCACAGGGAGCCACCACCTCATCACCCAAGATCAACTCATAAACCAAATGCATAGCTCAAGTAGGCCTCTGTGGCCAAGGCCACCAAGAAGTTTGGGATGTGTGCTCGGACACGGCAAAGGAGAGTGTGACCAACAAGGACTGCCAGTTAGGGTTGTGCTGGTTGTTGACTGCACTAAAGTCTCAAGAGAGGGGACTTTATCTCATTCAACAAAAGCCACATGGGGCCAGGGGAAGGCCTGGAGGTCATTGTTTGCTCAAGTCATCCTCGAAGCTTGGATTATCCATCAGCACCAGTCTACCTGCCTCCTTCTCTGGAAGGCATTTTCCAAGGCCCTACAAAAGGAATAGTCCACTATGCCATGCTCTAGTAGAGTTTGCCTTTTCCCACATTCAATTTGCATTTGAGTTTGGGTCAATGCCTCCCCAAGACATTCTGAGCCCTTTGAGAGCAGGTACTGAATCTTATTTTATTTTATTTATTTTATTTTTATTTATTAGTTGGTTGGTTGGTTGGTTGGTTGGTATTCCATCACTGAACACAAAGCCTAATGCAGAGTACGTGCTGAGCAGAGGCTAGTTGAATGAGTAGATGGACTGACAGATCAATGGATGGATGGGTGGATGGATGGATGGATGGATGGATAACATGATAAATAAACACATGAATTCCAACTAATTTAAAGGGTCTTAGTGAGTACTGTGGGAACAAACTATAGTGCCAATCAAGAGAGGTGACTGCAAGCTGGGATGACTTCTTGGAGGAGGAGGAAATATGCCTTGAAGGATAGAGTTGGCTTTGGTGGGCATGGACACAGCACATGGGGAGTGAAGGGAACATTTTTCAGCAATGTCATGCACAGAAAGTGAGATCAAAGAAGTAGAAAATGTGGGGAGATGTTAATTAAGGGCTCAAGAAAAACATAGTTTGATAGTTGCCATGGCAACATGCTCTTCATTTGGTATCAGTCAAGTCAACATTTTCATAGAATCAACAGGATAGTAAGAAGACACACATTACAGCATCTGGGGGAAAGTCAGTCCTTTGAACTCTGGATTTGGTTATTTCATCCATAGTTTCCTATGAGCATTGAATAAATGGAGGACCCTGGGTGCAAAAGACAAAGGAGCCCTGGGTGCTGGTGGGGACCCAGAACTCACTGTTTTGCAGGTGGGTTATGCTAGTGATGTTCTTTTCCAACCTGACAGACCTGAGTTTTGACTCCTCTTGCTGCCTGAAAGTAGACAAGTTGGATTCACCTCTGGGCCTCAGTTTCCTCATGCATATAATGGGAATACAAATACCCATTCCTCAGGACTCGTGGTCCATTGAATTAAATGTGATACAACCATTGACTTTCTGGGCCATTACTCCATTTTGGGTCTCTTTCTTCAGAATGTTCCATTAATGTTCACTCAACTGAATTCAGGAAAACATCTCCAAAACTCAGAGGTAACCATATGTATTAAAACTGCTGGAATTTCCTTTGAACCAATCATCCCTCCCAGGGATTTATCCAAAAGGCAAAATACGTGCCCAACAATTTCCACTGCAGTGCTGTTCTAACAGTGAAATCCAGACTATGTTGGCGATAGTGAGGCATGTAAGAGAAACACGCATGATATAGAATATTCTGCTGAATGGAAAAGCATGAAAATGACGCAAAGGGTTTTTAGTAACACAGGGTAAGTATACTACAGATTTCTCTAGGAAGCTTCAAATAAAATCCATAATCAATTTTATCTTTATGCTATTTTCCTTACTACGCGGATTTTTCTTTTGTGTAGATGGCATCAAAGTGGAATGCTTGGGACCACTTCCTCATTCAACCCCAGAGCAGACCCGGCTCCCAAGTGCCCTGTGACCACAGCTGTCAGGAGCATGCCCCCGGCAGGATACCACAAGCAAGACAAGTGTTGTCCTTGACTTTGTCACACTGGTGTTGTGTGTAACGCCCAGGACCAGTGCAATGCACTGGGCCCCCTGAGCAGCAGTTCCGCACCCAGCCTCGTGCTAGGTGCTGTGGGGAAGTGGGGACAACAGGTGTACCCTGGCCACAAGTGACTCCCACTGCAGTGAGAAGAAGGAGTGATATGTAGAAGCCATCAGCTCTTTGGCAGACCCTCTCTGTGTCCTGCCTCTCCCTTGCCTGGGCTTAAGTTTCATCTCAGAGGCATGGACGCTCCAGCCAGGACTGCTGGCACAACCAGCTGTGTGAGCCCGGGGAAGTAACATGACCTCTCTGTGCTTCAGTGCCCTCATCTGGAAAAGGCGTGTGGCAGGGTTCCTTGGCGTATAAAGCTTTCAGAGCACAGCCCTTGGCAAATGCTATGTGAGGGCTTTCTTTTTTTTTTTAAGTTTATTTATTTTGAGAGAGACAGAGAGAGTGTAAGTAGGGCAAGGGCAGAGAAATAGGGGCTCCGACTCACGAGACCATGAGATTATGACCTGAGCCAAAATCAGGAGTCAGACACTCAACTGATTGAGCCCCCCAGGTGCCCCACGGAGCACTTTCTATTAATATGGGTTCAGATGCAGCTGAAATAGGATTGTCTGACTTCACATCACACAATCCTTTGACTCAACTCCACTGCCAGATGTCTACAAATAACTCTGAACCAAGTGCCTCAGCTGGGCTGCAAGAGCGGGTCCAATAGGACACCACAAGGCCCGCCCCCGGGGGCAAGGACAACAGGAGTGCTGGAATCTAACAACTTTGGGTTCCAATTCTGCCTCTGGCACTCGTGTTTGTCTAACCCTTCTGCCGACCCCTCTGCCCCTCAGCCTCTGTGCCCATAAGCTGGGGCCAGCGTCCACCCACTCCCAGGGAAGTTCCCACCAGCAATAACCATGCATCAGATAAAGCTCAAGACTTGTGTGGTTGACCCCACTCTAAGACGTGACAGGTGGGGTGTCGTGGGGACGATCACGTAGGAGCACAACCATGAGATGCAGGCCCACGTTAGGCACCACCCACCCAGCAGGCAAAGCCGAAAGTCTCGGCTGTTAAAGACTCAAAGAGGAGAGAGCCGAACCAGTTCCCTGGAGAAGCAGGGGTTCTAGACAGCATTGAAAGGAAACAGGACTTTGGGTCACCAGAGATGAGGGGCAGGGTCCCTCCCAGCAGAGGGGGCAGCTTGGGCAACGGCCATTTCCGCAGAGGATCTTCAAATGGTCATATTACGGAGCACCCCGCACATGTCTGGGGTAGAGCAGGTGGTGGGAGAAAACAGGAAGGGAGGGAAGGAGGGAGTATGGGAAATGTCTGGGTCCAGCCCTCTCCCCAAAGCGCCATCTGTGGACAGCGCGAGGCTGACGTGGCCCCGCCACCGCCTGACCCCTCACAGAAGGCCCCTTGTTCGGCGGCCTGCTCCGCGTGATCTCTGGGGAACATGATTACAAGCCTTTACACTCCCCTCTCACCCTTTCAAAGGGCACCGTTCCCACTCGGGTGTCCGCTTCCCTCCCCTTCGGGACATAATGCGCCCTGCTCGCCACAGGGAGATTTAATGTCCCCCCCACCACCACCCTGGAAAGAAAAATGTAGCTTGAGATTTTAATTCCTATTCATGTCATTTTACAATAGCTTCATTCATTCCCACTGGCTGTATGATTTTTTTTCTTTTTAATTTATGGAGTACATTTGTAATGTATGAATTAGGGAGAGGAAATGTTCTTAGGAAGGTCCTGGGGAGGGATCTGTTTCATGTCTGAGGACCAAAATGTAAGCGTCAAGGAAAGAAGAGCAATGTGGGGGCAAAGAGAGATGTGTTCTAGCCCAAACTGGCGCCCAAAGTGCTGTGTGAATTTGGGCAAAGCGCTTAACCTCTCTGGGCTACATGACTCTGTCTAAAGAGGGCTTCCCACGCTTGTTAAACAGTGTCTCCATCAGCTGTGACAGCAGCCCTGTGGTTAGGCAGCCATTGTCAAAATTACTACGGAGAAGCATCCTTTATGGGAACTGACCCCGGACCCCACCCACCCTATAGGCTTCCTCTGGGAAGAGAGTGAGGTTGAGCACCCCCACCCACGCCCACCCCGTTGTCCGGCTTCAGCTGCCAGGGCCCCTCATGGCAGAGGCATAAGTGAAGAAATCCAGTAAGCCCGGGGAAGCCAACGTTTTGGCCTCATAAAGCCCTTTTCCTGAACAGCTGGCCACAGCTGTCCAGAGCTAAGTCTTACGGTAAATTGGCCCACAGCCCCACAAACTGAAGGGCAGGGGCATGCGGCCCCGGGTGGGGAGAACAAAGGCATCCCTCAGAGAATGGAGGGTAGCGGCCCATCCTGCTGTCCGCTGGCTCTAAGGCCTTTCCTCTCAAGCCTCAGTTTCCCCAATTGCACAGTGATGGCAAGGGTGAGGCTGTGGACGTCAGACCTCCCAGGCCCAGGCCTGGCCAGGAGTGCGTTCTCAGGGGGCTCCCCTCGAATGTCCAGCCCAGGCTGCCCTCCCCCCTCCCCCGAAGCTGCAAAACTCATCCCCACCCTCCCCAGCCAGACCCCCAGGGACACCCGCACCTGTCTCCCCTCTGTTTCTGTCCGGGAGCCACACCTGTGGCAACTCCTTCAATGGCCACCGAGAGGGCCCTTCAGAAAAGTGAGTGAGTGGGGCACCTGGGTAGCTCTGTCGGTTAAGTGTCCGGCTTCAGCTCAGGTCATGATCTCGCGGTTCGTGGGTTTGAGCCCCACGTCAGGCTCTGTGCTGACAGCTCGGAGCCTGGAGCCTGCATCAGATTCTGTTTCTCCCTCTCTCCTCTCTCTCCTTCTTGCTGCCCCTCCCCTGATCACACTGTCTCTTTCTGTCTCTCCAAAATGCATTTAAAATGTTAAAAACTAAAAAAAAGGTGAATGAGTGCTTTCCCTTGTTTGCAGCCTCGGGGTTTGGGTCTGACGTCACTTACCTAAACTCCCTCCCTCCAACAGATCACAGCAGGGGAGCAAGAACTGCGTGCTGGTCTAAATGTGCCCAAAGGAGGATGAGTGTCGGGATGCAGAAGGAACTGACTTAGTCCTTCCTGACGATGGCAGAAAGCCACCCGTTGGTGCTGACCTGGTCTCCTCTGATTTAAACAGGCACCTGGGGGGAAGTACCTAGTCTAAGCAGGGTTTTCCCAGTTCCTTTTCTCCAGGAAAGGTCTGAGAGGCTAAGAGGGGTGGGTATTCTGGCATCAGGGCAGCCCAGTCCCCACATCAACCGTCCTTGGTGCCCATCGGCCTCGGCCAGCTTCCGCTGCTCTCATTGCCGGTACCTGCCTCACCCTCTCCTTCCACTTCACAAGGTCCTCCTGGCCTGGGTCTGGGCTCTCTGGGTCCTGCAGCTCTCCCTCAACAGCCCCCCACACCTCAGGGGGCTTGGGTCCCCCCTGAAGCTTCCCAGACAGGTGCCATGCAGGTGTGCACAGGACTGAGGCCAAGGGACCCCTCTAGAAGCCACTCCGTGCTCTGCAGCCCTGGGACCTCCTCCCGTGTGGATCACGTGCTCAGAAGCAAGGCACAGTTGTCTCGGCTGGCCCCTCACATGCATCTAGGGTCGTGCTCACACTCCCGCCCACTGCCCACCTCTCCCCAAAGAGACAGAGCATCCTCCGGGTGCTAAACGTCAGGCTGTGTAACACCATGGGAGAAGGAAGAAATGGCATTGAGCATGGTGGCCCTATAATGGAGACATCCTCTTATAAAGAAGACATCCTCCGTCACCCAGAAGAGACCACGCCGCCCTGCAAGGTGGAACCATCCATCCGTGCTCACACAGTCATCATGTGCGACAGCCAGGCATCTCCTTGGACCCTGTTACCTCCTGCCTACGTCGTGGACCGTCGCACATCCGTCCTGGTGTCCCCGATGCAGCACAGCCCTTCCCTGTGACCCTGAGGCCCCCCCTCCTCCATGGACACGGGCACTCGGCAAACCCCCTATTACATCAGATGCAGCAGAAAGTGACCCACATGGAACCGCACACACCCCACGGGCAGAAAATGAGATGTAAAATCCGATCGGTCCGTCTGACAGTTAAAGTAAAATTTTATGTGCGCAATATACTCTCGCCCTGATTACCATGCAGTATAATTTTATTCTGGTTTTTCTGGGGCTGCTGAACCCCCTGCTCTTTTAAGTGTTCAAATGCTCTGCTTGCCAAGATAAATGATTATAATTGACAGGGCATTGTCAATCTATAGCGAAGCCGATTTCATTAAGCGTGCCAAGGGCCAGCTCCGGGGGCAAGTAGCTGAGCGGAGAGGGGTTTTGATCTCACCATCTCCCTGTAGTACAGTCCACACTGGTACCAAAGGCTGGAGGGCAAGAGAACAAAGGAAATGTTATGTCTCTGAATTCAAATCTTTCCCTTTGAAATGAGGCGTCCGGAATGGCCAATAAAACTGTGGAAATGGATTTTTGGCTGCATTTGATGTTAAGCCTTTAGTGTCAAGCGCCAGGTCTATCCGTTGTCTTTTCATCCCCCCTCCCCTTCCATTCTCTCCTCCTTTGACTCCTCTTGTACCCACCCACCCCCACCCCTGGTCTCTGGGTAGCCTTGTGGGGACTTGGTCCTTTCATAAATAATGTCTTGGAGTTGGTGGATGGGCCGTTGCATCTCATTCCTTCTTTGACACAAGAAGAGTGAATTAAGTCTTAAAAGAATAGAAACTTGCTCTTGCGTCTGTAATGGAATTTGTCTCGTACAGATTAACACCCAGACTTCTCCCGCTTCAGACTTAAACACTGGGTATCAAGGCATCTCCGTGTACAGAGTTGCCTTCCTTTTCCACTGAGTCACCATAGCCCATGTCCCGTCCATCCCTTTCCACCTGGAGAAGAGGTTTGGAGAGAAAATGCAGGGTTCAGAGCCTCCTCCCCAATCACCTGTGACCAGATATCCATGACAAGAGGACAAGCTTTCACCTCGAGCCCTGAGTCCAGCCTATCCGCAGTGACATCCTCGCTGTCATGGGGCTGAGGGGCATGACGTGAAACAGAGCTCTGAGTACCCAGGCCACAGTCAGTTTGGGGGACCCTAGTGAAACTAGTGTGTAGCCCCACCCAGCCTGGCTGTATCCTTGAGCCAGATCAAACTCATCGACCCCTTTTACATAGCGGTCTGTGGCTCCTGGTAAGAGAGAGCACCAGTGAGAGAACAGCAAACAGGATACGGGATCAGTGTCCTTCCCAGCAGGGTGATCTTGGGTTACTTAATTCACCCTGCAGCTTGGATGTCTGTCTATAAAATAAGGGCATAATTCCTGCCCTGTCCTGAGTTCTAAGTGAGACAAGGCTGGGAGCATTGCGGAAACCCCCAACCGGGGAGTTCCAACGAGAGCTGGGATTGTTGCAAGACTATCTCATGCATTAGCGTCATCCCATCTTCATATAAGTCAACGGGAAAGGAGGGCTTCCTTCTGTTCTTGGAGCAAGGAAACTGAGGCATCAGAGTCCCGCACAGCCGTAGACCCAGCCACCGGCAGAGCTCCGTTCCCAGCAATAGAGACAGTCAGGCATGTTGGAAACCACCAGCAGCTCTAGATAATAACGAATAAAACATCTTAAATGCTTTAAACAGCGGAAAGACAGCGGGAAGTTAGGTGGAAATCGAAGTAGAAGTGAGAAGAGGAGGAAGAAACCTGTGAAGCCGCCTTCGGTATACCTGCAGAACTTGATCTTGCATCTTCAGACCCTCGGAGGGGACAGAGGACAGAGAGAAAAACCTCTTCAAGGTGGAGAGTCCAAGAGAAGACCTTCCTTATGAAAAATCAGAGTCTCAAAGTGGCTGAGGGCAAAGTAGATGGAAACAGAGAAAGAGAGAGAGAGTTAGAAAGATCAAAGCTCTGGTGCTGAGTGAAGTCCTTACTTAGATTGTCAACCCGGGACCGATAATACAGCCCCGCCTCCCACACTAGCCTCATGGGCCTTCACCCCGTGAACTACCCTGACATACTTCCCCAGCTCAGCGACCCGTTTCCCACCTCTCCTGCTGCACCTCCCACAAGCTGAACACTCATTGGCTAGAATTCCATCTGATACTCCACACCTCCCTCCAGCCACACACCTCAGCTTCGCTGCACATCAACCCCTCTCCATATCCATTACCTCCCCTCTAATCAGACCCCTGAAAGAAACTCAACCTTGTCTGCTTAGGTGTTAGGTTATCTATCAGTAAACCAACCAACCAATCAATCAATCATAGGGACATCTGTTAGAAATAGCTTGTTCTACATTTTCATGGACTCTAACCCTGTCTAGGAGATAGGACTGGTCGTAGGTGCCAATGGGGAGGGGACCTCACCAGGAGACACTGGCTCCTGGTCCTAGCTTCTGTCTTTGCTGGCCCTGGCATGGTGATGCTCCTTTTCTCAGACCCTCTGGTGACTCTTCTTTCATAGAGAGCTGAGCCTCAGATGCTAGGAAGGAATGGACGGCCTGGCCTATTCACTGGCTGCTGAGTTGACCTCAGCCAGGCCCAGAGCACAGAGGCAAGGCCCTGTGGGGTGCCAGTCCCCCAATTCCCAGCCAGAGCACCCATGCACATCACTCCAGTCAGTGCTCCTTTGCGCAGAGCAGCTTCTGCACTATAGTCACATCCCTTACTCTGTCCATTCACAGATGAGGGCAAAGGCCAGCAGGTGAGAGGACAGCAACAGAGGTGACAAGCATGCCTGGACCTCACTACCTGTGTCCCCCAGAGAAGGACAGGTCACAATAAGCTGGCCCTTAAACCGACTTCTGTCAGTGTAGGTCTGCTTCCCACAGTCAACACTCAGTGTCTACACCATGTGGACCACAGCTTCAGGAAGGTGAAGTGAGTTAGGTTTACGCGGCAAGAATTGGCCATCCCCTCCCTGTCGCTGGATGGACGGGGCACTCAGTGAGAATCGGAAAAGGATGGAGGCGAGGAAGGGAGAAATGCTTTATGCATCAGCCTGGACTAGAAACTGTTCCAGGGATTTTTATTGTTTTAGGATTTTAATCATTTAGGATTGGTTGGGTCTGTCATTTCAATCTTCAAGCTGAACCATTTTTTTGTTTTAAGATGTAAAGGTTTGGGGCACTTGGGTGGCTCAGTGAGTTGAGCACCCAATTTTGGCTCAGGTCTTGATCTCACAGTTCCTGGGTTCAAGCCCCATGTCATGCTCGGTGCTGACAGCTTGGAGCCTAGAGCCTGCCTCCTGGATTCTGTGTCTCCCTCCCTCTCCCTGCCCCTCCCCTGCTTGTGTTCTGTCTCTCTCTCTTAAAAATAAATAAACATTTTAAAGAATATTTTTAAAAAGAACATTCAGAGAAGAGAGACCATAGATCTAGGCAGCCCTGATGGGCTCAGGACCAGGGACATCAAGTACAAGAAAGCAGGAGTGGAAAGTGGGGTTCAAGCACTCTCGGGTCTAGACCGTTATCTGCCCAACCCCCCACACAGAAAAAAAAGTGGCCAATATTTACCTATTAAAACAAAGTGAGGAGATAATCTTTCTTTCAAAAAAAGTGAAAGGGGAAAACCAAGAATGTTGATATAAGCCAACCAAATGCCACTGCACGCAGTTGAAGGGAAAAAATGTAAAGATATGGGGCATCTGGGTGGCTCAGTCAGTTGAGCATCGACTTCAGCTCAGGTCATGATCTCACAGTTCATGGATTTGAGCCCCGAGTCGGGCTCTGTGCTGACAGCTCGGAGCCTGGAGCCTGCTTCAGATTCTGTGTCTCCCTCTCTCTCTGCCACTCCTCTGTTCATGCTCTGTCTCTCAAAATTAAATAAATGTAAAAAAAATTTTTTTTAATGTACAGATATGTGATTGAAATTTGCAAACACAACTAATAAAGCACTAAAAGATTGGGGGGGGGTGTCAGTGTGTGTATAAAATGAGGTGGGGGAAAGTATGTGGGTGATGGTCCCGATGAATAGATTCTTTATTTCTTACACAAGGTGGGGTCAGTTCATCACCTCTAAACTTCATCGATCAAAAATAGGAGTATTAACACATTTAACATAGGTGGACATATGGGCTTTATCACCAAGACAAACAAAAGCAATCAAAAAGAGTTAACAGAGGGGCACCTGGGTGACTCAGTCAGTTAAGTGTCTGACTCTTGATTTCAGCTCAGGTCATGATATCACGGTTTGTGGGATCGAGCCCCATGTCAGGCTCTGCACTGACATTGCAAAGCCTGCTTGGGATTCGCTCTCTGTCTCTCTCTCTCTCTCTCTCTCTCCCTCTCAATAAATAAATAAACTTAAAAATATAGAGAGTTAATAGAATTAAAAGTGCTGATTCAGGAGTAAAGGACTAACATGAAAGGGTGACATGACAAAAGACTTTTACTTTTTATTAGAAACTCGTCTCTGGGGCGCCTGGGTGGCTCAGTCGGTTAGGCCTCCGACTTCGGCTCAGGTCAGATCTCGCGCTCGTGGGTTCGAGCCCCGCGTCAGGCTCTGTGCTGACAGCCAGCTCAGAGCCTGGAGCCTGCTTCCAGTTCTGTGTCTCCTTCTCTCTCTGCCCCTCCCCCTCTATGCTCTGTCTCTCTCTGTATAAAAAATAAATTAAAACATTAAAAAAAAAAAGAAACTCGTCTCTGGATTGGGCTTTGCTAAGCATAAGGAGGGATTTAGCAAGTACTTGTAGATATCCCTTTTTAAGTAAGTTTGACTTCGTGCTGCAGTCACAGGTGGCTTGAGACGGGGATGTGCCAACTGTGTTTATGATTCTTGAGATGTTATCAGCTGGATGCTGCTGACGGGCTTGTCACTTTTGTGCAGAAATGATTTTACACTAAAATCTAGACTCCTCTGTTTCACTCTATTCACAGATCACATCCAGGAAGCCAGCTTTACAGAGAAAAATAAGTAAACTGCTGTTTGAAAACACATTTTGAGGTACAGATATGCCCATCAAAATCCCACCACTAAGGATTCGTTCACCCGTCATCCACTAGGTGCCTATGCAGGACAGTGATATTTGCAATACTGCAGGGGCGGACACACTCCATTCCAGTGGCTTCCTTTCCCAAAGGGGGAGACACAGGGTCTAAGCACCTTCTGCACACCCACACCTTGGTTTATGTCCACCATTGACAGAAAGGACGGAAGCCAGGGTGGTGGGAATTTTCAATGCAGCTGTTTCATTTTTGCTAGCTACCAGCACCTGGGAAAGTCACCTCTCTGATCTGGAGAGGTTCTTTCCAATTACATTGGAACGATGGAGTTTGGAACAACTGGGTCCTGAAGCACCAGACCTTGGTCCATTGAGCTAACTGGTCAACCCAACAGAGGGGAGGGGAGGGCTGTCTAAGTCTGGAGGCAGACGAGGCAAATGGTGTTCTTACAGAGGACCGTCGGGGCCTCAGAGTAGAATCCGCAGAAGGCACCTGAAGAGTCAGGTGAAGCAATCCCGTGTGGCAGAGAGAGCACGGGCCTGGGGGGCTAGAGACCCAGGGTTTCGTTCCAGCTCTGCCCAAACTTCGCCAACGTGAACGAGTTGATCCTGAACAAGTCATTACAGCCCCATGGCCCTCAGTGTCCTCACCTGGAAGATGAGAAGTTTCAACTAGACAATGCCCGAAGAACCTTCCAGCTCCAACATGCTCTCGTTCCGTGATTGCATGACCACTGAATTAAATTAAAATCGGAGCTTTTGCATCACCCCGTGTGTTGGCGAAGACAAGCGAACACACCCATGTGTACACACAAAAGCCTCCGACGCTGGGTCGCTCAGTCTCTTGTTGTTGTTGGGGTTCTTGTTCTTATCCTTTCCTGAGCTTATCTCCCCGTGATCAAGGGCTCCTTCTCCAATGCAGGTGCTTATCTGCCTGCTGAGGCCAAGGGCGCACCTTAGTAACCCAGAGCTTGTGAGGCAACCCAGGCGTTTCTGCCGCTTCTAAGCCACCACCTCTGGCTACAACAAGGCGTTGCCTGAGAAACAGACTTGCTGTGTACATGTCTGCCTGGGAAGAGGCGACACTGCCTGCCAGCCCCCTCCTGCCCACGTCTGCACAGTCATCACAGGGGTCTGGGGACCGGGAGACATTGGGGATAGAACGCCTCTGTGGAGCGGGGAGCTTCCCAGAGACCTGGACCCAAGGGCAGGACACAGACCTGCTGGCTGAGGGAGAAGGGGGCCTCCTGGAACACTGAGGCCGGGTGGGTATCAACGCATCAGGGGAAAATGGCCGACAGATCTGAGTGTTTCTAAATCCCAGGACGGCTCATTCTTTCAAGGAAAATCTCCTAGGAGCTGATACTCACTGGGCACTGAGGAAACAGGTGAATCCCTACAGCTGGGTCTCTCCCATCAGACAGTCTGCTGTCTGGTAGTGAGGAGAAATGGGTACATAAAGCAAAGAATCCTGGTACGTTTTATTCTTTCCCTTGTCTGGAAAATATAAAATGAACACCTCCTGTGTAAAGGCGCCATTCTCCGTACTAGGAGAAGTCAACCCAACAAGAAAGATGGCTGACCTCTCAAGGCCACTTCCCTGAGCCTCTTCTGCCATCTTCCAAAGGTAAGAGTCGTGGTTGGCAGAGTGCTTGTTACAGACAGTTCCACTCTGGTTAGTGCCGGTCACGGGGATCGTCAGGAGTGATGACAACTCTCCCTATTTCTCAGATGAGGAAACTGACTTCAGAAGAGCCCAGAACCATTCCGACGATAGAAGACACGGGCCCCGGGTCTGGTAGTCTCCACAGCCTGGCTTCCTTTACCAATGATGTTCTGCCACAGCTCAGTCTCCCCAAATCCAGAAATGTCATTTTCCTGGACCTTGTTGTCAGCCTGCTCTTCCTCCTCCACGGCCTGTCCAGGAGACAGAAACATGTTTGGTCAGTACAGTGGGAGCAGGATGCTTGTGCTGCAGTGACAAACAACTCTAAACATGCACAGCTTAAAGCAACACAGATTTGGGAAGCCTGGGTGGATCAGTTGGTTAAGCGTCCGACTTCAGCTCAGGTCATGATCACGTGATCTGGGGGTTTGAGCCCCATGTTGAGCTCTGTGCTGACAGCTCAGAGCCTGGACCCTGCTTTGTATTCTGAGTCTCTCTCTCTCTCTCTCTCTCTCTCTCTCTCTCTGCCCTTCCCCTACTCATGCTCTGTCTTTCTTTGTCTCTCAAAAATAAGTAAATCTTAAAAACAAAATAAAGAAAAAAAGCACACAGATTTACTGCTTCCTGACACACCGGCCACATAAGTCCACTCACCACCATCACTCAGGTGTCCAGGTTGATGGAATTTGCATCTCCAAGCCTTTCCCCAGCTTCCGGGTAGGAGCAGTGGGGGGCGGTGGAGGGGGTACCACCCCCTGTGAAGGGTTCTAGCCCAGAGGTGACGTATGTCAGCTCCGCCCCCTGCACACTGGCCAGAACTAGCCACGTGGACATACCAAACCTCGGGAAAAGAGACTGGACACTGGTAAGCAGTAGAGACGTATCCCAACATCATTCTTCCCCAAGTTTCCAAGGGGTGTGCGTTAGTCTTCTGGAATTGCTGGTTGCTTTTCCTTCCTTTGTTGGGAAGTAGGGGAACCAGGCCTGGCACCGGAATTACTCAGACTTGCAGAACTTGGGCTTAATTTCCGTGAGTCTCTGCGGTCTTACCTATAAAGTGGTGGCAGTAATGCCACTCTCATGAAGTTATGGTGACGATTTACAAGCTCATGCGTGTAGACGATGCTCGATAATTTTAGGTCCCCTCCTCCCCTGCCCTCCCACTTTTACCACCTTCCCCCTTATAGGCCTTCCATCCTCTGCTCCCAGCCCCGCATCTGGCATCTTGCTGGTGCTCCTGTCACATTCTCCAGTCCCACAACCTGAAACTGCATTCTGCCCTCCACCCTGTGGCTGCTCGCAGATCTCCTTCGGCCACAAATCTCACTGTATTGATTCCCTGCTCTTAATTCTCTGACGGTCCACTTGCAGCATTCATGAGAGAATCACACCACAATCTATCCTTCCTGGCTCCCCATTTTCTCACACCCTTCCCATCCTCCATACACAGAACCATTCCCATCCCTGCTTCCTCCCTGATTTTTTATACCTGCACATCTTCTGGGAGTGACCTTTTCCCACCTCATCTGGAAAACCCCTATTCATCCTTCAAAACCCCGCTAATGTATCACCTCTCCTGGGAAGGCTTCCAGAGCTGCCCCAGCAGAGTTCGGAATCTCTTCCTGCTGCCTGACACACGACATTGTCAGCCGTCCTCTCCCTTGGGTCAAGCTCAAGTTTCTTCACTCAGTCCTCTTTCATAATGGGAAGAGTGGGAAGAGCACACAAACAGCAGACCAAGCCCTGAGTCTGACCTCAGGACTTCCCATGCCTTGCTCTGTAAGCTTAGACAAGTCACCTCCTGCTTGCAGCCACCCCAGAGCGGAGCGGCAATGGAAATAGCCCTCTGCGTGACCACCATCTGCCAGGGGCTTCTCTTGTCTTAGGACCCCCCTGTTCCCAAGGTGACGGACCTGGGAATGACTTCACCCTTCAGAAGGGAACTCTCCTTCTCCACCCTTTGGGGTGACTTCCCCTTTGCAGACCCAGCGTATCCTGAGATGTTACAGAAAGTGCAGAATTCCCATGACAAATCTTACCCGCACTCAATGGAGCCTCGAAGGTGAGAAGGGAGTGTCCATTCCATCTCAAACAAGCCCCAGGATGGGAATGAGAGCTTTTCTCCTTAGATCCTAAAGGTGGGGGAAGCCAGAGTGGTGGTAAGACTTCCCATGTGTCCACACGATTCTTTGGCAAATTGTTTTCACCGAGATAAGGGAACAGAGGCACGATGGCACTGTGACTCACACAGGGTCCCTTTTGTCATCCCAGACCCTGGGCAGAAACAAGCCAGGAGAGCCCTCCCGGTTTCCAGGTCTGTTACCCAGAAGCTCACTGAAAGGCAGGCCACGCAGCCTGATGGCCGGACCCGGGAGTGTGCGTGTGGCTGAGAAGTGGCAGGGCCTTGGAGAGGAGCCTGCTCAGCCACCGAGGGAAATGAACTGGATCTGGATCTGTCCACACAAACAGGTTTCCAGAAACACACCACTGGGGCCAACAGGAGTGGGCGCGTAGAGGGCTACGCCCAGTAGGATCTATGAGGCCACTTCGGTAAATACCTAAATGCTTCATCACGAAAACAGCAATACAGATTTGGGGGGAGATGTGCATAATTTTAAGTGGTCTGGAAAGAAGAACATCAAACTCATAATGACGGCTAGTTCTGTGGAAAAGGAAACGGACCGGGATAGGAATCGTGCTGGAGGGGGGAGGAGGGTACGCAGCTGTAGATTTCTCTGTGCGGTCCTTGAGGTTCTAGAAGTGTCTAGTGTCCTCATACATCACTTGCAGAACACTTTAACTAGGTACCTAGAAAAATAACAGAAGCAAATAGGAAAAAGAATAAGTAGGTAATTCTGGATGGTAGGAAAATGAAGTGATTAAATATTTTTTCAAATTTCAAAAAAAAACACATGTGAAAGCTTCAGATCCCACCTCTGTCGAGATCACAAGAAGCTATGAAGGTCTTGGCAATCCCCTTTTCCCCTGGGTGCCTCAGTTCCCTGCCTGGTGACAGCAGGCAGTGGGTCAGACAAGCACTCGGGCCACTCTTGGTTCTCTGTGCTATGAGCTCTCGCAGGGGTGGGCCAGATCCTTCCCTAACCAGGTGATGTTTCCCAGCGGGACTGAAAATAAGCCAGATATTTCATACAGAAAAAGGTATGGATTGTGCACAGACAAGGCAAGAAAGCAAGAAGAGAAATAAGAAGAAACAATCAACTTAAGATCCATGTTCAGGGGTGCCTGCTCTCCAGCTCAGGTCATGATCTCATAGTTATGAGTTCAAGTCCCAAGTCGGGCTCTGTGTTGACAGCTCAGAGCTTAGAGCCTACTTCAGATTCTATGTGTCTCCCTCTCTCTCTGCCCCTCCCCACTTGTACTCTGTCTCTCTCTCTCTCTCCAAAATAAATTAACATTTCTTAAAAAGATCCATGTTAAGAAGCAGCTGTAGAATCTTGCCAAGAGAGGATCCAACTCGACCTCTCTTCTACCTATAAGTGTGTGCGTGCACATGCGTGCACACACCCCCCACACACGGCAGGGCTGGAGAAGTGATAACTCAGGACCTCAAGCCTGTCTCTGCTGAATGGCCTCCCACAAGTTCCACGATGTCTCAATCCAAAACCCGGTTCAGCCTACGGGCAAGTGACTTCTCCTAGGCTCACCGGCCACTTGCAGCTCCTCCTCCCAGGGTGAGCAGAACAGAGCAGGCCACGTTTCTCCATCTAGCGGAGTCTAGACAACATAAGCCACTCCTAGGTGCCTGTCCCCACGCCACCGCACGATCCGCATCCCACCCGCCATGGGAAACTCTCCAAGACAATCACAGTCTGACTTGATCCCAGGGGCCACCAGCCAGGGAGGAAGGAAAGGATGTGTGGAACCCCAGGCCCCAGACTAAGGAAAATCAGGTCCCTGCCCCAGGAGGCCGGCATGGGACTGAGCATGCCACGTGCTTCTTCTCACTGGTCCTCCCAGCTCTGATGTCCCGTGCAGAAAACCAGGCCAAGAGGTGCTCTGTCCTACCCTGCACCCTGCCAGACCAGGCCAGGAACCCGGCCCCACCTCAAGGATTCTGGCCCCGGACGAAGTGGCCACATTCACACCATTGCCATCATTCTGAGGCCATAAAGCAGCAGTCATCCAACCATGAAGATGTTTGTTGGAAGACGAAAGGGTGTTCTCGGCTCCTTGAGCCAGTTTGCAAGCTCCTCCCTTCTGCATCTGCAGAATGACGCGTGGACGCCCGCCCTGCGGTGCTCCAGAGAGAAGCGAAGGGGACAGCAGGTGTGAGAGCGCCCCAGAGCGAGAAGGTGCTCAGCTAACTCCGCCTCCTTCAGGGCAGCCCCGAGCACAGTCACGGCTGCCCCGTCCTCTCGCGGCAGCTAAGACAGACCAGTGGGTTCCAACGAGAAGCAAGCTTAGCGTTCTGGCCCTGGCCGCCTCGGGGCTAGCCCTGCCTGCGGAGCTGCAGGATGTGGTCAGCTAGAACAGCAAGACGCGTATAAAAGAGCTTCCCAGAGGCCTTTGCAGCAAAGCCACAAGTTGGGGAGATAATTTGTTGCCTTTGCCCTCTTTTCAGATGCAGACTCTTACGGCTATTGAAAGAAAAAAAAGTCATTTTCTTCCAAAATACTCTTCCTTCTCATGAAACAGCAACCATGGAAATCATTAGGCTTGAGAGGCAATCTGCTCTGCCAGCTTGGAAATCGCACCAGGACATTGGACCGTCTGCATGGGGAAAAGAATGTGAACCCATCTATCAGAGCGAGAGGCCGTTCTTTGGTAAAGCGTAAATCCTCCGGGCAAGGGGCAAAACCAGAGCAGCTTGCCATGGCTGCTCGGACATCAAACTCATCTTGCAAAATAGCACTCGGATGGGCTTCATGTAAATGAATCTGAAACATTTTTTAAAGGTCCCTCAAAGCACAGGAGGCTTGGAAATTAACAGAAGAGTGTCGTTTAAAAAAAAATGCACTTGGGGCTTTACCAAACCCAAATGTTGGGGAAAAAATTTCACTGTGGTCTGGCAGCCCAGCCATTAACTCTGCAGCTCAGAGGGGACTCTGGGTGCCCAGAGGAGACTCCGACACAGCCCAGTGACGAAGCCCTCCGGTGTGGCCCGCCCATCGGCCTTGAGGCCGCTGCAGCGGGGCGTGGCACAGACACCCCCTCTCACTTCCTCCTGCATGTCTAGCAGCGTGACTTTGGGGACAGAGCGGATCCTGAGCGGCAGGAGGGCAGGCTTGGTGCGTGTGGACACACTTCCCCATGTGCTCCCCATCAGCAAGGGAACACCTTCTCTCCTTCCCGGTCCATCCTGCAAGACCAGCACTCATTTTGTAGCTGGCTGACCAGGCAGGAGAGCCTGGAGCCCAGGGCTCTGGAAAAGCAGGCAGAAGTGGGTGATGGGAACGGGCCCAGGGAAGGAGGGGATGGGAGGCAGGCAGTGATCAGGGAGTCGGGGCAGTGAACAGGAGCCCTGGCAGGGAGCAGAGACCTTGTATTTAGAGACTAATCCAGGAGGGACGTGGAGGGGAAGAGACTGCAACCTTACTCCCCTGCACCATCCAGGGGACGTGCAGGTGAGTGCCTGAGGGCTGCATGTAGGTTTACAGAGCAGTGTGCGCTCCTGGGAACCACATGTCCGGATGGATGGAGGAAAGCAAGACAGGGCGGTGGGGACCTTGAACTGCGATTCGGTGGCACGCGGAGGGGCAGCCGATGCCACAGGAAGCTCCAGGTCTGGTGACCCTCAGGGATGTCCCTGGCGGGCAAAGAGGCTGGGCTTCCGTGCCTGACAGGAACCACACATCCCTCGTCGAGGACGTGGCCAGCCCTCCAGGCACCTGCGTGAGCAGCTGAGTGCCCCTGCCCTGAAGCAGGACTGGGACACCTCGTTTCCACTTGACCTTTCGTGCTGCCTGCACCATTAGCTTCAGATACTAAGCTCACTCTTCCTGGGAACAGCTGTTCCAGGGTCCTGACTGCTCTCTTTCCTGGGAAAACTTGTATGGGGAAGGCTGATGGGACAAAGCAGAGCCACAGCAGCTGTCTGGCCTCCTGGCCATGTGTGACGCCCCCCGGCCCCTCCTCTAGGACCCAGTCCGTTTGCCTCTCGCTGGGGGCCAGCTCTCCACCAGTCCAGGAGGCTGGCCTGCAGTGAAACACCCCGTCTCCCCGAGAGTAAAATGTAAGTTAAGGAAGCAGGGGAAGTACGGCTGGGCAGAGCGAGATTCTGAGCTCTGATGAGTCTGCCTCCATCCCAATTAGGGATCTGACCCTGGCAGAGCTGACCTGCAGGCCTTGAGAATTCAGCGTCTTCTGGAATACTCCGCTGATCTTATTATTAAGACTTGTGCCTGATTCTCGATTTTCTGCCTTCCAGGAAGATGAGTCTCTTTATGTGCTGCCCTCTGGCTCTTACACTTAGCCTTTAATTGGTGCTTAATCACCCTTAGCCTCACCTTGTCTCCGTAATGCATCAGTTGCCCCCAGCACCGAGCGTCCAATCCCATAATACTCCTAATGACTGCTCCCTCCCTCCCCACGTGAGAAAGCACACCTGCCAGTGCCACCTTCCCCCAGTACCCATCCCACGTCACCAGCAGCCAAAGGTTTAACAGCGCGTCACTGCAGCACACCAGCATCTGCTGGAGTGACACCTCCTACCAGTGACAGGCTTCTTATTTCCAGTCGGTGAGCAGGTGATCTGGCTCCAAAATCATATTCTGGGCCCTGTGTGCTAGAACCTCTCCACTGACGCCGGTCACGTGATGGACTCCCAAGGGATGGACTCTGGAATGACATGTACATGCACGAGGTGCACTGAGGTGACGTCTCAGAAGCCACACCCGGGAGGGAGTGAGTGGAGAAGGACTGAGAAGAGGGCCAAGCTGATGTCCAATCTGATCCCAGGAAAGGCTTCAGCCGGTCCCATGGGGAGCTCTGAACCTGGGATGGCCCATCAGATGCCCTGAAGAGAGAGCAGGGTGCCAGGCCTTCATATTCCCATGTGGTACAGGCACTACATACGGGAAACCCCCCAAGTGGGGAGGGGAAATTTCCGACAGGGCAGCTTCCGTCATCCAAGAGATTCCCATAAAGGGATACAGCTCTGAGCCAGCCCTGGCCAGTAGCCCCAGCAGCCAGAATATGAGTTCTTTGCTCCTAAAAGGGTTTACACGTCATAAATCACAAGGTCTGTTATGATGTCTAACTTCCTCAGGAGATAAGGCAAAATTCGTCATGTAGCCCTACAAGTAAGTTTACACAGAGCCAGAACATCCAGCATGAGTGTCTCTGACTTCATCTGGAGGGCCAGGAAGGCTTCCAAGGAACAGAATTTGAGCCGGGCTATCCCTGAGGAAGGAGCATGTGAGACATCAGTGAATACAGGAGGGGACAAAAGTGCAAACAGAGGAGCAGGCTGTGAGCCAAAGTCAAGGTGCAGGAGGGTGCAAGTGTTCTAGAAGAATAGTAAAAAGGCCCAGGTAGCTGGGCGGGGAGCAAGGGAGACCCTGGCCTGAGATGAGCCTGGACAAAAAAAAAAGGAGAGAGAGAACCAGCTCATACGGGCCCTGGGGCGCCACAGTGGGGAGGTTGGTCTTTATCTAATGAACTACTGATTTAAGAGGCCCATCAGCCTACAGGCTGGGCACACTGGTCACTTATTTGGGGTCTCCAGAGTCTCTGCCACTACTGACCTCACCCCTTGGAAACATAGCTCTGTGCTGGGGTCACCGTGTATGCCCCAGAAGCGACCTGGGGTGACCTTAGGTAGCCCAGACACCCTGGAGTGAGACCAGAGCCAGGGAAACCAGGGCAGGACAGAAGGGTGATTGCCACTGAGGTCAACGTGGGCGGGGCTACAGTGTGGACAGGCTGCATGCGTGAGCACAGCTCGTGGGCAGAAACGACCGTGGAGAGATGTCCTGGATGACAAGAGGGCACCACATGGGTGCCAAGTCCCAGCAAGCGAGTGGGCTCCATAGAGGAAGTAAGCTGGGGGGGGGCCAGCTCACAGAGCACACGTGTGCCAGGCTGAGGAGCCTGCCCCTGCCCGTCACCACGCAGGAGCAGAGACAGGGACGGGGGCGTCCTCCGGGACTCTGTGTTGGCAGAACAAGGCCTCTGAAGATGCCGGGTCCTAATCCCCATGATCCGGGAATACGTCACTGTAGCTGGCAAAGGGGACTCTCCCGACAGGACTAAGTTAAGGACCTCGAGATGGGGAGGTGATCCCGTCGATCTGGGTGGCCCAGGGCAGGGGTCGGATTCTGAAAGCGATTCTAAGCTGCTGTCTGTGCTGCAGGCTCTGAAGATGGGAAAAGACACTACAAACCGAAGATGTGGTGTGGCTTCTAGAAAACAGAGAAGTCGAGAAGGTGGATCCTCCCCAAGGGACAACACCTCGCTGACACCTGTTTTAGCCCAACAGGACCCACTTCTGACCACCTGAGAGACGACAGGTGGGTGGACACTAGAACTCGGGTGGCGGAGAGGGACAGGCAGGGACGCTGCCGGGCTCTCGGCTTCTGGTGGGCGGCGTTCACGCAGCGGAGGAAGAGAAGACCGGAGAGCTGGCCCAGAAGGCGACTCGGCACCCGCGTCAGCCCCTCCGCAGGAGCCCCCCCCCCCGTGCCCTCCCCCACATCTCGTCTGGGACCTCGGAGGGCTCCGGGTGCCATCCACCTGCCTGGCTCATTCAACCCTCCCAAAGCCTTCTCTCTGCTGAGCTACATGCACGCAGGTGCAAAGGAAGGAAAGCAGGAGCCCTGAGACAACACTTTCCCCGCAGGCCATCGGAGTGCCTGTGCTGGAAGGTCACCGCCCTTCCGGTGTCAGCAACCTGGTGCTGTGAGTCCTGGCTGCCCCCACCTGAGGGACAGGGGAGGGAAGGAGGGCAGGAGCACAGGCTGGTTTCACCTTGCACAGCTCCCAGCAATGAAAAGGCTGAGAGGCAAGGAGGCTAAGTGGAGGCCAGCGACCTCAACCCTCTGCCCAGCATCCCCTGGTGTGGGGTCCCTGCTTGTGCACCTGCTCTCTGTTCGGGAGGGGCCTCCCTCAGACGAGGGTTGGGAGGGTCACTCTGCTGATGCCAGAGCACTTCGTTAGTCTGTCCCCACGTCAGCTTCCTGGTGATGTGTCCCCTCCTCGCGCCCAAGTGTTCCTGACTCGGGCAGCACCGGAGCGCCGCAGGCAGCACTGAATCACAGACTTCACTTCTCCAGGCCACACATGCACCCCTGCCTTCGGCCATGCCCACCTGGGGGTGTGGCCCGATGTCAGCCTCTCCCCCACTCCACTAATCGCCCCCCTAGAACTGTCCTCCTGGTGCCCCAGCGCCCCACTTTGAAGTGAGCCCGATGCCTGAGGTGCAGGGAGCAAGGCAGGAAAGAGCAGACTGCTTCTCCCTTGATCTATGCTCTGAACCCCTTGTAATGCAGCCTCAGATCCCATTAGCTTTGTACAAACTGTCACATCATCCTGCTGACCTATATTGAGTAAGATCCCCCAGGCACCCGCTCCACGATTCTAGAAGCTGCTTTGCCCCATCCTGACCTTGCACTCTGGTTGTCTGAACCGATGTGTAGGGCACGGCGTTTATCCAGCCTCTGCCGTGCACAGGGTTCTGTGGTCACAGGTTGCTGCTCTAGGTCGGAGCTTCTCCGGAGCAGCAGCCCTGTCTCGGGCAGGTCTGAAATGACAGACTTGCCATAAAGCATTAGGGGCTTGGTTACAGCCATTGAGAAACAGGAGAGAAGAGAGAGAACGGAGACAAGAGGGGACATCAGAAGGACTGCAAAGGCGGGAGGAGGTGGAGGGTTGTGGAGAGAGTAGAGGAGGGGATGCGGGGAAGGTGTCACACCAGGCCAGGCACGGGTAGGGCTGAGGCATGATGGGAGGAAGTCAAGGTGACCGGGGACCTGCAGAAACAGGCTGAGGGCATCAGGTAGGCTCAGGACCGTCAGGCAGAGGTGTCCCCTGGAGGGTCTGGACATCAGAGCTGGGTGGGGGGAGGTACAGAGACCACACAAAAGTGAGGGGCGATCTGGGCAGCACTTTGGTTCAGGATGGTGCAGTCTGTCCTGCCTCTTGGGAAGAAATCAGGGCTTCTCTCTGATGCAGTGGACATTGGGTCTCTGGGCTGCAAAAACACAGGTTTAGCCCCAGAAGCCTGGACTGGGCACTGCCCTCTGTGGGACCAAGCAGGGAAAAGCTACAAAGAGCCCAGGAGCTGGGGAAACTGAGGCCAGGGCATGGCAAAGAGGGGATGAAAAAAAGCTGGAGAAGTAAATGGATGGTCTGTGTAAAGCCATCAACACGGTGCCTGCACTTAGCAAATACTAAGTGGTGACAGTGGTGATGGTGACCGTGGCGGTGACCGTGGTGGCGGGTAGAAAGAGGGAAATCGGGAGAAGGAAGCGGGAAGGAAACAACCTGGTGTCTATTGAGAGCCTGTCATGTGCTCTCAGACCAGCTAGCTGCCTTCACCTTCTTTATTTCGATTAACCCTGCTCGGCGATTTTAGGAGATGGATAGACGTACCCTCGTTGTGCAGACGGGAAAGGCAAGGCACAAAGGGTGAAGACACTGCCCAGCTGAAATTGGGCAGCACAGGAGTCAAGGTCTATGTGATTCTAAAGCTCCCGCCTCCCGGTGAGGGGGAGAGGCACAGAAGGGGCAGCATGAACAGCCCCAGGGAACCACGAGACCAGTCACAGAAAACCCAAATATGAGCTCTGGCCTTGGGGAGCTCCCAAGGGTGCAAAAGGGAGGCAAGAGGTGGTCGGCACAAAGATCCCATCAAATGCAGACCATGCCACAGAAGAGGGTGCACAGCATCCTGGGCGCCCAGAGGAGATGGGCAGGGAGGACCACCTGGAGGAGGTAACGTTTGAACGGAGCCCAGTGTGATGAGAACCCATTTTTCCCAGACAGTGGAGGCAGATTCGGTTTAAAGCAGAATTCGAAAATGGGCAACGCTCTGGCAACTTTTTTTCTATCTTCCATCCCGCCCCTCATTCACCCACCGTCCGCAGAAGAGTCCAATGTCAACAGTAGACCCCAGAGCTGCTCCAAAGCTATCCCCCTTCCTCAGTCTTTGTTCTCTCCCACTATCCAAGAAACTTTCAGCCTCCATCACCTCTGCCAGAGGACATTCAGTCTCTGGCCAGGAAAAAGGCCATCTTAGCCAAGCCAGCCGCTGGCCAAGGGCCTCCCCCAGAGGACGGAGGGCTTCCCAGCTCGGCATGAGGGCACACATCGATCCGCAGGGCGCAAGGGGAAATAGACTAGCATCTCACCCAAACCTGTTACGTAATTTTTAAAAGGCGGCTCTGAAATAGGAAGAACATTTATCTATTATGACCATTTTCCATTTTTAGTGGTAATTGAAGTTTTTCATTGGCGGCTCCTGCTAAAAGCACCAACACATTGTGATCTTCCCCGCCCGTTCGAATGCAATTAGAGAATTTAATCAAACTCCACAGCAAAAGCAGTGCCAGCCAGGCTATTTTTGAATTTTTCAATCTAGAATCATTTGAGGACTTTTTAATTGTCCGTTGGGTTTATTTATTGAACTCGGGCTTAAAAGAAAAATAAACAGCAAGGAGGCAAGAAGTGGCTGGAAATGCAAGATGAACCCAATCCGTGCGATTTAATAAAGTCGGTCCTTTTAGCTCCGCAACTCTGCTAAATCCCGATGAATTCAAATTCCAACCGGGTCGCTAAACATCACATTATTTACATCTTTCATCTATTATGATATTTCAAATAAGATTGTTACAAAATTGCCCCAACTTTGGGCAATGGTAGATCATAAAATAGGAAACATTATTGCATTAAAGGAGAGGAACTGTATCTCGTTTAAAACGCATAAGCACATAATTTCATAGATGTATATCGGTAGCTGGATATATATCTATGAACAATGAAATTGCCCCAAAATTAAAAGCCTTCTGGCTATATATTTGTAAACACAATCAGATCGCAATCCAATAAAGGCGCCCTTTTGAATTAATGTGTATCACATGGTCTTCCTATCATTACATTTATAACTTGCCTCTTGAACAGCTCACCGCCTCCTTTTGTCTCCATAAAAATGCAGGAGTTTGTGTGTGGACTTTTGTTTCCCTTGGCTAATGGTATACAAACCATTCCAGTTTTTAAGGCAAAAAAATTGGATCATAATTGTGGAAAAGACCGAAAGAAAGAAAGTCACCCTTTTATACCTGCACAGAGGGAGAATCTCCATCTAATTCCTCATAACTTCTGGCATAAAACACTTTGCATTTTAAAAAGAAACTGTCACCTCACTCATTTTTATGATTCTGATAATGAGAATGGGACTTATATTGTTAACCAGGAAAGTGCAGCGATTTTATATGCACATTAAAGGGGAAAGACTATTCCTTTAATTTAGATCATTTAAAACAAAACTTTCCAAGTGACAACCTTTTAGCTGTAATTCATCCATCTATTGCAGTTCAGTTCTCATGGAAAAGTCATTCCTGAGACACCGGGTTCAAAACGAGTGAGTCTTCCTGTTTCACAAAGTCACATCCGGAAGGGACGGTAATGTTGCATGAGTTTATTGCAAGGCATCCCAGAGAGTCTGATGGAAGAAGTCTACACTGAGAGCCAGGAGATCTAGTTACCTCCTCTGCTCCACCCACCTCATGTGCTGTTTCCAAATGCATCAGGGCCACTCCACCTCAGCTGTTCAAAATCCAACTCAATAAAGCAAAAAGAGGACTTAGTTGTCTTGTGTGTCACCAAAATCTGTGGAGAATAGATTCAGGCATAGCTGGATCCAGGAGCTTCAGCAAAGCAACGGGAACCTAGTCTATCTCCACCTCTCAGCTCTGTTCCTCTGTGTTGGCTTCATTCTTGGGATGCTTGTGGTGGTCCTTAGCAGGTAGGGGCTTCCATCATCCTTGCTGCTGCTATACTCAAAGAAAGTAGGGTCTCTCTTTACACCAGAGAAAGCCTCAGTGCTCACACCTATGGACCATCTAGAGTCGTAGCCCATCCCAGAAACAATCATCTGGGCGCCTAGAGCCACGGAATGCGCCGTGAGCCTGTGTGCAGGTCACATGCACTGTCTTGGACTTGTGGAATGAACTCAATCTCGCACAAGTGACATGGCTGGAGAGAGGGGCTATGACGTGCCCTCAGATGTGGTAGGGCTTCAGAAGGCGACAACTGCTAACTTTGGAAATAAATTCTAAAGTCCATTCCTAACATCCTGCTTCCCACACATTCACTTACAAACCAGGATCTTGGTTCAGATTTCTGACCTCCTTTGCAGGTCATTTGAACCTCTGTTTTCCTCATCTGTAAAATAGGTATGGAACTATGTCTCCACAGATTGCTCTTGAGATCGTGCATGTGAAGGTATTTACCAGAATGCAAATAAACAGTATTCTGTAATTTAAATTGCATTTAAATTGCACATTATCATTACAGGATACTGTGGGAAGTATCAGCAGAGGACATTTATTTTACTCTTAACTCCCTCCATGTCTGACAATCACCAAGAAAAGTGGGTATCATCAGGCTGTGCACACTGGTCCTTTACTGCGATGCATGGGCTTCAACCCCTGCAGATTCACCTGAATTGTAAAGCACTTCAGATATTCTTGGGGAAACATGCTGGGGATAAGCAAAGTCAATTCACAGCCATGATTAGGATCTGAGTCAAGAGAATGGGCTGCCAGATAGGCAAATCCCATTTTAGAAATTAACTTTGCCTTCTCTTCCATTGTGATGGCTTCATTTTTTGGTGAGGAATATGGACTTTTATCCAGTTAATAAACGTAATGTAGGATCATTGTGAAAATATTCCAGAAACACAAATAAAGTACAAAAGAGCCAGTGGGGGGGAAATTATCCAAAACTTCACACTCAAGCTGCAGTGGTCAGCAATACATGGTAAACATCATCCCCGCCCTTATTCCGTTTATGGAGAGAGAGATAAAAGGGCAGATGAAAAAATAAAAGATAGAGAAGGGCATAAAAATAGGAACATATTATGCACATGATCTTTAATATTTAAAAGTACTAAATTCTCTTTGATTTGAATTTAACCGAAGAAAAAAGAAACTAAAGTGAAATGGAAAGACTTATTTCAGATCCATTCTCTTCACTACCTAGACTATGATCTCCTTGCTAAAGATCCCTTTAAATTAAGAAAAGAGATGTTAGCACCCATTGATTTGGAGTCATCTTTAAATTACATTTTAATTTTAGACTATTAACTCCCTGCTATGAAGGAAGCGGAAATTAACACCATATACTTCCCCGTCTCTCTCAGTTTTGTACCCTTCATCTAGGTTTCTACTGTTTACATTTTGTCCAGTGAGCAAAATTTCGGTTGGTCAGTCTTCATCCTGTATTTAATGACAATGTTCTCTGTCTAACCATGATGTCATTATTCCTGAATTACTTATTTTAGGGCATCTTTGTATTGTTTCAATTTAAGGCACAAAATCAATCAGGGAGTTCTGTTAGGAATGGAGCTGTGTTTATTTTCCCCAAAAGCCTTAGAGGTATGGCAATCTGCACTGTTTCCAAAATCTTTACATCTGAGGGACAATATAACTCGGCTTACAGTTGACAGAGAACACCTTTTAAACCCCCCGCCATCACTCTGTCGGTGTTAGTTTTCCAGCACTGACTACGGTTGCGGAAAATTCTAGGATAACCATGCATGTTTCTCCTTTATGCCTTAAAATGTACATGTCCTCCTAAAAGCCAGTAGGATTCCTTTCTTCCTCATGAAATTCAGGATTTTCACAACGGTGTACATTGGTGTCACATTTTCCTGGGACATAGTGTTCCTTCTGAGAAGCCCATTACTTAGTTCTGTAAAGTTTTCTTCAATTATGTCTTTTAACATTTTTCTGTGTCTCTTGTTCTGTGGCTTCTTCCCAATGAGAGACAAGGTTATGCATTTGTCATATTTCTCTTGTCTGTTTATCTATCTTAAAGATATACTCATTTAATATCCTTATGCTTTGAAAGTGGGCAGTGTTTTGGTGGCCACAATAATTCGGGGGGCATAACTGGTATTTGGAAGATGAGGATTGAAAATCCTAAACATCCTTCAACACACGGAGCTTTGCCCTATAATGAATGTGATGCTCAAAATGCCAATCGCACTCTTTCAGAATTATTATCTTTGATGATGTTCTCTGTGATGCTGATTCTAATATTTAAAGACTCCAATGAGACTTTAATTAATGTTGCATTTTTCTTTTGCACGGCAGGTTTTCTTTGGGAGCTCTGCTCACTTTTCATGCTCTAATGATATTTTAAATTTTCCCCTTTGTGCTCTACCTTAATATTGTTAATATTTGTATGTTTATTGATTATTGTATTTATTGATAATTTTTATTAGTAGATGTGTCTAAATTTTGCCACTATTTTCTTTAAACAATTAATGCTACATATTCCTTTTATCTGCCTTTTGATGGGGGGGATTCTTTTCCTTGATGTTTATGGTTATCTTATTTTTATAGTATGGTAGGTCATGGGCCAGTTCCTCTGTGTGCCTTTTTGGATTGAATGGAGTTAGTCATGTGCTGACCTCAGACAAGGGGAAGGAGTAATGAGTTAGGATATCACAGACATGGACACATGTGCAGAACCCCTCTGTTCTTTTTTTAAATTTTTTTAATGTTTTTTATTTATTTTTGAGAGACAGAGAGAGACAGTGCGAGCAGGGGAGGGTCAGAGAGAGAGGGAGACACAGAATCCGAAGCAGGCTCCAGGCTCTGAGCTGTCAGCACAGAGTCCAACGCGGAGCTCAAACCCATGAACCGTGAAACCATGACCTGAGCCGAAGCCGGATGCCCAACCGACTGAGCCACCCAGGCGCCCCTAGAACCCCTCTGTTCTTACACACAGTTTCATTTACCCTGAAGTATATCTCTACCCCATTTAAAAGGGGCTTTCTCTTACCATGGGAGGCCTCTGCATTTGATCTGGCATTTTCTGCCTTTCTATGATCCTCTACACTACTATAAACCCAGCACGTTCCTAAACTAAGAGCTTTGGTCCAGGGTACTAAAAAAGGCATGTTGATTTGGTCTCTTCTGTATCCCGCCTCCACCCATCACTACACAATGTCCAACTAAGTCTGCATGGGGACAGCACCTGCCCATGCCCTAGATGGTACTGTCATAATCAGTGGGTCATTGGATATGCGTCCCTTACTCAAGGACATACATGTCTACCCAGCTTAAGGTCCAAGGGAGGTGGGTACCAGCTCTGGACTACCTCCTGGTGTCCTGCCCATCACGGGTGTTGGAAGATATACATTATGTTCTAAGGCTTGGAGCTGAGACTCTTCCTTGTTTTAAGAAAGTGAAAGTTGTTTCATTTCATCCTTTGTTGTCAGGGATACATCTCAAGGGACAGTAATAGAGGGAATGTCCTACACCAGCCTGAACTTGAGTCCTGCATAGAAAAAGAAGGGCTCCCAGCCTCAAAGGGTCTTCGTGATCTTAGATCCATTTTCCCAGATGCATGACCTTAGTCCTCAGTTTCTTAAACTTATTTTTGATTTATTTGTAAACTAGGGATAGTCATTCTTCCTAAACCTCAGCAAATTGTTCTAAGAAGAAAGTAAACAAATTTGTGAAAGGGCTCAGCACAGCCCCTGACAACCAGCGAGTACTGGGTAATGTCTCCCACTATCATTATGATTATCCTCACCAGAGGTCCATGAGGTCAGTGCCACTGCCCTGTTGCCAACATGCAAACTGAGATTCGGGTTGAGTGACTGTCCCAAGCTTTCACAACAAATAAGTGGCAAAGTAGCTTCAAAACCCACACCTAGACTCTAGCATGTTCTTCACCCAACACTTGAGATTCACTAGAACTTTGAATCAAAATCTACCCAGTTTGTGGATGAGAGAAAGCAAAAGCTGGGTTGCCTGAGCAAGTCACAGAGTCAGGACTGGGACACTGACTTTCTGCAACCTGGTGCATACAGGAAAAGGCAAATGCACTAGTTGATTTGTACCCAGAAAGCGATCTGCCAGAGAGACAGAGGACAGAAAGGAAAGGGGAGGGGATAGGAAGGAAAGTGGGTCCCACCTGCCCGTGCGGCCATAGACGAGTCCTTTCACGTCTCTGAGCTCAAATGGCTCGTATGGAAAACAGGGATAATAAGTGCATTGTAAATGTTATGCAAATAATCTCATAAAACAGAACTTACTCTATTCCCTCAGTTTTGTCTCAAAAAACTGGTATCCATCAGAATGTCCATCTGGAAGGTCATCTCTCTCTCAGATCTACCTACTTAGCTGTCTAAACATCGGGAGACTGTAAACACAACATACTTGTGTATTTTTCTGGGTGCCAAGGATACAGGTGATTTTAATTTTCCCTGAACCTTTCTAAATTTTCAAACTTTCCCATAAAGAAAAGAACATGTGTTATTTATATTACCAAGGAGAACGCAAGTCTTACAAAAATATTGATTTTATAGTGTTGTCGTAGGATGACTGAGACAATGGGGGGACGTGACAGTGACAGAGATCTACCATCGACAAACACAGGTTCGTTTCCCTGTCACTGGCCTGTGACCCCCGCACACTCCTGCCGTCTGACCATGAGCTTCCATTTCCTCACAAGCCAAACGGGACGGTGTGAATTCGTGCTTGGGATGAGGGCTGAACGGGATTCCTCACTTAAATGTCCCACACGAGGCCAGGCACACAGTACCCGCTCCCTCAAATGTCAGCTCCTTTGCTTTCACCAAAAATTCCAGCTCCATCATCTGCAAGCCTTCGAGACGCACGGGCCAAAACTGCAGCCAAGAATTCCTGAACAATACTGTTTATTTATACAGGAGGAAGATTGAAATCGTTATGCTTTGACTGGCAGGAGCTATTTATAGGCCTTGTTCCCGGGGAGCTGTTGGGATCAGGGCACTCCTCAACAAATTTACCAACTCCCGGCTTGGCCATAAAACTGCACGGGTATCTGTGTGGGCCTCTGGTTCCCGACCACATGAAAGCGCAATCCCTTCCCTATTCCATTAAGCTAAAATCACTGCCTGCAGTAAACAAAGCATGAGAGGGGAGGGGCCCGCGCAAACCCTCCAAAACTGAGGGGCGGAGTCGAGCCTCGGGAGCAAACCCAACGGCCTTCTGCTCAGCGCCATGTGTGGAGTACAAAGGGGGCCGGTTGTGGATTTTATCAGAGTCCCGGATCCCGAGAAGACCCAGCTCTCTGAGTCCAGCCTCCCTCCCGGGCTGTTGACGGAACACAGGTCCTGGGCAAAGCCCTGGGCGAACCCCGTGGGTGTGAACGGATAAGATTGAGCAGCTGGAGCCAGTGAAAGGGCGCCTGGGGTGGAGGAGTCGACAAGGGCACAGGTGGAAAGGCTGGAAGCGGAAGCAGCTCAGTCAGAGTGGGAGGAAGATGGCAGCTGTAGGACCTTACGTGGAACCCGCCCGGGACACGGGCACACGTTAGACGCTCCGTTGATGCTGCGGGGCCGGTGATTGATACACTGTGGGCAAAAATAGGATGGAAGGGGGTCTCTGGAAGAGAGGAAGTTGTGGCTTTATTTCTCTCCTCAAACATGAGGGCTTTGCAGAGCGCCGAGCTTGGTCCAGACTTGGGAGGAATCTGGGGCCCATACAAGTCCTGCTGCCTCCAGGCCAACTGAAGACATTCCCAGAGCTGGGAGGCCCCATCTGGAGCCTGCACGCCGCACAAACCTTGGCCTATTTTCCAAAGTCAGGGCATTAAGGAAAACCTGGACTGTTTCTTTGAATTTCTTCCTTTCTTCCTTTCTTTCTTTCACTTCCTTTCACTTCCTTTCCCTTTTTTCTTTCTTTCTTTCCCTTTTCTTCCTTTTTTCCCTTTTTTTCTGTTCTTTTTCTTTCTTTTTTCTTTCTTTCCCTTCCTTCCTTTATTTCTTTTCCCTTCTCTTCCTTTTTTATTTCTCTTTATTTCTTTCCCTTTTCTTTCTCTTTTTTCCTTTTCCTTTCTTTCTTTCCCTTTCTTCTTTCTCTTTCTTTCTGTCCCTTTTCTTTCTTTCTCTCTCTCTTTCTCTTTCTTTCTCTCTTTCTTTCCTTCTTTCCTTCCTTCCTCCCTTCCTTGTTTCCTTCTTTCTTTCTTTCAACTTTCCTTAGGCTCAACATGCATTTGCATTCAGGGGAAACCCAGACCACCTGTTTTTAATCCACCGGTCCCTAAATCACCCCATGCCGCTGGCCAGCAGTGCGGAGGCCCGTGGAAACAGCGGAGCGTTTTAAAGACGCTCCTCCCCAGCAGTCAGGAAGTAGCCTTCTTCTCAGAGGAAACCAAATGTTGACGCCAAAGGGGCTGCCATCCCCAGCTCCCAGCTCAGCACCCTAGAAAGCCAAGCAGATTTGGAACTCAGCAGACGTGTGGTCAGGATCATGGAGCAGAAGGTATTTGCGGTCCGAGAGGCGGTCTCGTCTCCCACCCTGTTCTGCTGAAGCCCCGAAGGAGAAAGGCAGGAACCAGGAGAGGAGGGGCCACTCGCGTTAGGAGACAGGAGCGGTGAGTGGGGAGCTCGCTGGCAGACAGAGGCAAACGTGGATCCTGGTTTCACAGGTGTGACCCGGGGCGGCCCAGGGCCACTCAGCCTCCGCTTCAACCCCCAAGAGTGGAAATCCATGTGGGCTCCGTGAGACCGTGGGAAGGAGAAACTGTTCAATGGAAGGGGAAGAAAATGAAATAAGATGAAACAAAGCGAAGTGCATGTAAATGTACATCAGGAAACCCATGTGGCCAGACAGCATTCCACTCACTCGTGCCCCCGACAGTCAGGGTGCGTCTCTTGCACAGACCCAGCCACCCGCGCTCGGGCTCTCAGGGACATCGGCGGGGATCCCACAGGCAGGCCCCACGGGCGAACCGATAAAGAGGGAAGGCCACCCTTGGCTCAGCAGAGTTCATCGTGGGATGCCGTGGGGTGGCTGTAACTACATAACACCCCCTCCCCCCGGAAGTCAGCAGCCACGACCAGAACTCCTCCCGAGAAGCCCGAACAGCCGCAGCAACAGCGGGGAAGGTCTGTGCCCATCCACCTCAGGCTCACCTTGTGGACCTCTTAGCACGTGCCCCAGTCTGCCACTGCCCCCGGGCAGAGGCCAGCTTGCATGGCACTATGACACAGGCACCCCCCGACCCCTCGTGGCCTGAGACAGACGGATCCCAGCTCCTGATCTTGCCCGTGGACGCTCGACGGGGAGAGCCGCATTCAGGCAGAGTAGAACTCTAGAGGTGCAGCGTTCACGTGCCCCCCAGCCAAGCCCTCTGTCTTCAGCAGCTGCCAAAGTCCGGGACAGCCTGTCCCTAGGAAAGAACGTGCAGTCTGAGAATGCTGCTTAGTGGCACAGCCCGTAGAGTCAGACTATTCAGGTTTGATTCCCGGCTTTCATCTGAGCTGTGTGAACTTGATCAGGCTACTTAACATCTCTGTGCTTCAAACCCCCTACTGGACAACTGGACACCCGATCGTCCACTTAATGAAAATTAAATTAGCACAGAGAAGAGTTCCCAGCAGACAGTGCCCCCCAGATGGGCTTGCCAGCATCATGGTCATCATTATTGGCCAAGAGTGACAAAATTCGTGGGCACAAATCAAGAACAGGACACAGAGAAACCTCTCAGACATTATTGTCTCTTCCCCCTGCTGTTCCTTCTCCCCACCAGCAGCAACTCCAGTGGTCCAGGGAAACCTGAGATCCCAGAGTCTGAATGCTAGGAGGGCGTGAGGTCGGATGATCTGGTCCAAATACTGCCTCTGGGATAGTTCACCTCTTTTTCCTCTCTCGCTCCCAACGACAGCTGAGTCTCCAATGCCTTGAATCTCCTGAGAAGATTTTCCCATGTATGTCAACAGGCCATCTCCCCAGAGCTGGAGATGCAGAGAGAACATGTTCTCAACAACCGGGACCACCCACGACAGCGGCCTTGGCCGAGCAGCCCCTCCCATCCGCTAATTGGGGCTTGGAGAGCCGGCCAGGGGTAGGTGAGCAAGAAAGGGAAGAAGATGGAGAGATAACAGGGGAGTCAGGCCAAGAGAAGCTGCAAATCTTAATCTTTGAGTTCCGCTGTCCCGTCCAGAAATGAATCATGCTATCTGATGAAAAGATGTTTGAAGGTCCTGGGAGAAATTCTAGGTTAAAAGCAGCAGGTCTTACAGCCAGAGGAAAGGCTGTGCAACCCTGTGTCTCGGGGACAAGAATCGTCAGAGATCGGGCTCGGCCACCCGTACTTCACAGGAACCGACACTTTTCCCGTGCTCACAATCTGTTTAAAAAATGTCCAGTGTTGCAATGGGCATTGTGTCGGGAACCATAAGTCACTCTGACAGTGTGGGAATGGCTCTGACCAGAGAAAGAGACGTGTGGGCCATCAGTGTGGATCCCGTCTTTCCTGATGCCGTGGCGGGGTGAGCGCCAGCGCTGACCGGCCGGCTGGTCTGCGTGGAGGTGAACAGCGGCCTCCTCCTCTGGCCTGTCCTCACGCAACAGGGCAGGTCTTGCATCAGAGTGAGCCTGCGGGCCCTGCCTCATCGGCAGCCCAGACGGTCAGCTGGAAGCAGAGACACAGCCCAGGCGAACCCCAAGTCCAAGCACGCACGGCTGGCGTGTCCGGGGTCACGTGGAGAAGCCGGGAGGGCACGGAGCTCCAGGCACAGGCAGCGGCAGACCAGCGGCAGTTTGGGGGCGGGGAGGTGTGCACCACCATTTCCCAGGTGCTCCCTGGGG